>NC_141079.1:29757792-29765292 GCF_041138505.1 Cibotium barometz | reverse complement strand
ATTTTGTTTTAATAAAGATAAAGATGTTTTCAAAGAGAGAGAGAGATAGATAGATAGATAGATAGAGAGAGAGAGAGAGAGAGAGAGAGAGAGAGAGAGAGAGAGTAGAATTAGATTTTTTAAAATGTTTTTATAAAGATATTTTTTGTTTTGTCTCGTTTTGAGAGAGAGAGAGAGTGTGTGTACACACACTTACTCTCTCGTTGATTTTGTTTTTTATGGCAAATTTGTATCGGGAAGAGTGAAAGAAGAGTTGAACATTTTGCTTTTCTTGGTGTTTATTTCAAAGGTGAGCTGCAAGGTGGCCAAGATAATTATTAAGATTAGTTGCTTATTATTTTAGCAAATTTTGACCCAAAACTGTGGTGATTAATATTCTTTTGAGTATCTTAATCTTAGGTCTGTTGTTTTGTATAATGGATGCAAGTTTTTATCTAATATTGCATATATTTGTACATTTATATATAAGAAACACACACGTGTGTGTGTGTGTGTGTATGTATATATGTATATATATTTATGTATATGTGTATTTGATTATCTCTCTCTCCCTCTTGATATATATATGTATGTATATATATATATACACATAAATATATATATCAAGAGGGAGAGAGAGATAATCAAATACACATGTAAACATGTATACATATACATTTACATATGTGTTTCTCCCTATACATACATACATACATATATATATGCATGCATATATGGATTAAGATTAAGGATTATGTCACACACACACACACACACACACACACACACACACATATATACATGTAGGAGAGAGAGAGAGAGAGGAGAGAGAGAGAGATGTAGGAGAGAGAGAGAGAGTGTGTGTGTGTGTGTGTGTGAATAGAATGTCTAATATCACGTGTTAGTGATAGAAAATGAAAAATAGGGAAAATAAAAAGAGAAGAATTAGTTTTTTTTTGCTTGCTCTCTCACTAATTTTGCTTTTTGTTACGAATTGTCTTGACTTAAAAGCATATTAATCACCATAGTTAGACAAAAACTTAAATCCATTGTACAAAATAAGATACTTAAATGTATATTAAACAACATACCTGTATGTGTGTGTGTGTGTGTGTGTGTGTGATCCTAATCCATATATATAATACATAGAAAAAGAAAGAGCGAATCATGCATGGGTAGGACTGAAAGAAGAGTTGCTCATTTTGCTTTTCTTGGTGCTTATTCCAAATTCAAGCAAGGCAAGCTACAAAAGGTGCTAAAGATAATTACTAAGATTATTTGCTTATTGTTTTAGCAAATTTCGTCATAAATATGTGGTGTTTAATATGCTTTTAAGTATCTTAGGTATGTTGTTTCATATAATGGCTTCAAGTTTTGTCTAATTTTGCATATATTTATACATTTGTATATAAATATATATAGAAAACAAACACCCATACACACACACACACACACAAATTATATATATATATATATATATATATATATATTAGGATTATGTATTTTGTATGTATATAGGTTATGCATAAGTGGCTACGCAAGTTTTTATGAGATATAAACAGAGTGTGTATTTGTGTACACATACATGCTGCTTCGCTCTCTCTTTTTTTCTTTTTCTATGTATTATGTATTATATAGGATTACACACACACACACACACACACACACACACACACACACATAGATATACATACATACATACATATAGGAGAGAGAGAGAGAGAGAGAGAGAGAGAGAGAGAGAGAGAGAGAAGGTTTTCCTTATATATGGATGTAACCTCTATGGGGACACCTAATATTTTATTTTGGATGCACCTTTTATTTATATCATCTACCATGATTAATGTGTATAATCAGCTATGTACGTTGGTATGATATAGTCAAGATTAATGTGTTTAATCAATTGTGTGCACTGATTAATACTATTTTGGATGAAGGAAATGATTGAGTGGTGGATTATGTGTTGATCTCGCAAGTGGAACATGTGTTGAACCACTATGGGATATCTTGGAAGACATGTGAACACCTCTTATGGTTTCATGTTTAGGCATCAATATTTTTGCGAGGCTAAGGCCTCATACTTTTGTGCATACCAAATAATATTTTATACTTTTACTAGGCCCAAGACTTTATATTAATGTTTGCTATATTTTTGTAGAGCTTGCACGCTCATGTACTCAAAAGCACTTGTTTTGTTTTTGAAATTATCTTTTCAGAAAGCAAGCGCTTTTTTCTAATACATATAAATATGGGTGAGTGGTACAAGGACCACACTCAACCTAGGGGAGATTCAACCCAATCTTATGTTGATGGGGTGATCTCTACTCTATTTTCCATCTCTCTTGTTTATTTAATTTGGTTTATTAAGGTTTATGCTTTTAATTTGTGCAAGTATATGCTATGCTCTAATTTTTGTGTTGAGAAATTAGAGTTTCCTTCTCCAAGTCTCTTAAGGTGTTGACAGTGGTATAGAGGGTTGGGGACCACTCAAGGAGAAGGATTTTTGAAGAAAATTTCAAAAAATCAAGGTTTAAGCAATTTATTTGGTGCAAAGAAGACCAAAGGTTTGATTTTTGTGAATTACTAAAGCTTCAACAAATGAAAGGAGAAATATCACACGAAAAAGAAAGACTTGCAAAAAGCTATAGCAAGGGTACAAGTGCTTTCTTGGTGGACAAAGAGAGGAACTCACCAAAAATCCAAAGGGTGAAGACAAGAAGGGCATAAAAACCTTTGGGCAAAGGTGGCATGGTTTATGGGAAGTGTGTGTATGGGCCATTGGATCAAGAATAAAATCAAGGGCTAGATATTAAGGCCACCTTTCTCAAAAACCACTTCTGTTCAAACTAAAACCACCTCTCCTTTTACAAAACCACGTCTCAATCTTCTACCTCTCAAAGATCAAGCAGTATGGATGCAATCAGCAGGAGAAGAGCTTCAATCCCCTAATCTCTAAACCCATCACACCAACAGAGGAAATCCATATTCAAGGGCTATCAATGACTCAAGAAATTTTGGAAAAAAAAAGAGATACATCTATTTTTCTCCCCTCTGTGTTGCTGCCAATTTCTCCACAAACTAATTATTTCTATCTCTTCCTGTAATTACTGGCCATTTTCTTTTTTTCTTCCTTTGCACAGGTCCTTTTTGTGTAGGCCGCTTTTTACTATGTAAAGCTTTAGAAGCTATGTGTGTGTGTGTGTGTGTGTGTGTGTAGATATATATATATATGTATAGATTTACCTCAAGCTTTTTCCTTGAGGTACCATCTTCTGGTTTTGGGCCCAAATCTCGGCAGTCTGTATTTCCATAGAGATTGATTATACCTCTGTTGCTTTCATAGAAAACCTAGTGGGAACTAGGCCCACAGTAAAAATTTGGTCAAAGAAAGGGAGCAGATTGGAAAAACAATCCCCAAGAGGTTGCACCACAGAGGCAATGATGGAGGCTTGCATTTGTTTTTTTTTTTTTTAATGCATCTCAAGTGAGGTCGGCCAAGTCCATTTGTGGATACATAAGCACCCTAGCTCCATTGTAAAATTCATCTAATTCATTGCTATTGTGTTGGTTCGAATACTCTCTCTCTCTCTCTCTCTCTCTCTCTCTCTCTCTCTATCTCTCTCCAGCGTTTGTGTACCCTCTCTCTCTCTCTCTCCCTTTTTTCTGCCTGCGTTTTCTCTCATCCTCTCTCCCTTAGCATTTTCTCACTAATGCAATACTGCTTTCGCATTGTCAACTTTGACATGGTATCAGAGCCAAGGCACGTCAACGCCTAGGGGACCGGAGCGCGAGGAGAAGGCAGATCTCGGCTGTGTTTTTCAGCCGGCAAGAGAGCGATTGATTTGCTACGTTTTCATCGCGAGAAGCACCCTTGGACCAGTGTTTTTGCTATAAGAGGGGGGCTGAACGGATCTAGCAGCGTTTTCATCGCGGAGAACCCCTTCAAATCTGCATTTTCAGCCTGTAATCGACGGAGGAGTGTTGCTGATTTTCAGCGTGAAGTTGGACGAGATTTGGGCTGCATTTTTTGGAGAGGTGGATCGGATTGACGTAGGAGATGGGTCTCCCGTGTTCGAGCAAGGACGACAAACTGAATGGCGACAATTATGCGCATTGAAACTTGATCATGAGGCTATGGTTTAGCAGAAAAGGCTTATGGGACATTGTTGATAGCTCGGAGGAACATCCCCAAAGGGATAGCAATCGGTTCACACGTCTTCAGGAGGAGGAGGAGTTTCTCAAATCTCTTGTGGATTGGGATGCTCACAATGCGAAGGCAATGTCTGAGTGATTGCAGAATCCCTCACCAAGGGAATTTCCCCTGCCATACAGACTTTGAAGACTGCCAATGAAATGTGGTCAAAGCTTGCAGGAATGTTTGATCGAGACTCAACAATGCGAGCAGTAATCCTTCTCGGCCAGTTGTTTTCCATCAAGTTTGAAGCCGGGACCTCTATGCAGTCATTGCTAATGAAGGCAAAGGTTATCCATGATCAGTTAATCGGCTATGAATAGTGCGTTAACTAGTACCTAGTTAGCTGCCTTGGTTCTTACAAAGTTGCTTGAGGAGTACGAGATGGTCTCGAGGGCATTACGCTTACAAGTCATGAAGGAAAAGCTGGAATTTGATGATCTCAGCTCTTTTCTCATTGAGGAGGAAGGAGTACTCATTTCCCAAGGCAAGATTTGAGTTCCGAAGGATGTAGAATCGGCACATGCTGCATCGGAATCCAATAAGAAGTCTAGGAGCCGTTGTTATAAGTGCGGAAAGCGAGGGCATTTGGCTCGGGATTGCAAATCCAAAGCTAAAGCTCAAGGCTCGACGAATGACAAAGGCAAAGGCAAAGGCAAAGCTGACGAGGATGACAGTGACAGTGATACTACCAGGGATGATACGGCTTCTACTGGTGTGGCGAGGACTACACTGGCACATGCTCCAGCATTCTAGCTTGGTGGATGGATGCTACCACGTGCTTCAGCCAGAGAGAGGCATGTGAGTGGCAGAGAGGCATATGAGTGGCAGAGAGGGGTAGTCTCTGCTCTCGTTTTGACGACTTGGACCCGTGTGTCGGAGTTCAATTTCTGGGTGTTTGGATCCATGTGTCGGAATTCAAAGCACTAGGCATCTGGCAAGGAACCAACATGGGGTATAAAACACTATGGATGTGCTGCAGTCATTCATTGTTGTTTTCGGGATTATGGACAGGGTGTGTACCAAAGTTCATTATCTTGTGGAGTTTTTTGGACGTGATGTGTTCACAGTTCATGAATGGGGATTCTTGGACGTAGTGTGGTCTATAGTTCAATGTTCTTTGAGGCAGTTGGTGCTCAGGATGGCATTTTTGGTGGTGATAAGCTGGTGGTTGCAAATCCGAGGTGTACCTAGTGGTCATTGCTGGGGTGTCCATGGTAGCTTCTTCATCAACTTGGTATTCCTACTTATGTCCACTATGAGCTACAAAGAGGGTGTTAAAATTTATTTATTTTTTATGCATCTCAAGTGAGGTCGGCCAAGTCCATTTGTGGATATATAAGCACCCTAGCTCCATTGTAAAATTCATCTAATTCATTGCTGTTGTGTTGGTTCGAATACTCTCTCTCTCTCTCTCTCTCTCTCTCTCTCTCTCTCTCTCTCTCTCTCTCTCTCTCTCTCTAGCATTTGTGTACCCTCTCTCCCTTTTTCTGCCTGCGTTTTCTCTCATCCTCTCTCCCTTAGCGTTTTCTCACTAACGCAATACTGCTTCCACATTGTCAACTTTGACAGCATTATGTTGGGCTATCAGATTTCTTGGGAGCAATCTAGTTTTCCATTGGAAGATGAGAGATGGTCTTTACGTTGTAAACTCTTAAATAAAATCAAGTGTGAAAATAGAGGTTTGTAGTGAGGAAATTTTGAGATGTATATGACTTAAAAGTGTACTTTACTTTTTTCGGCTCTTATACATAAATATCTACTATTGATTTTAAAAAAAAACCTCAAGCTTAAATGTTTAGTTTTTCCAAAACCTTAAAAGATTTAAACTTATAAAAATAACTTCTTTTACAAAATATATATTATATTATATAAGAGCTATTACATCATGACCATCCTTTCATCTCTAAAAAATTACCCATATATATCTAATGATTTCAAAACCAGTCAAACTGCACAGTATTCAGTCTTAATTTGGCCATTTACATATTTTATTCCATATTCAACCATTTACATATAAAAATAGCTTTAAAACCTACCAAGCTTTCCAATTTCAAAGTTATCAAAAAAAAAATCAAACCTTTAAAAATATGTATACATATACATTTTTTTTAAATCTAATAAATCTCCCAAACTTTACAAAGCTTCAAAAGCCTTTCTTTTTCATCAAGGGGATATCTTCAACATCAAAGACTCTCATATTTCTCATACTCTATAAGGCTTATAAATATTAGCTTTCCAATTTCAAAGTTATAAAAAAAATCAAACCTTTAAAAATATGTATACATATACATTTTTTTTAAATCTATTAAATCTCCCAAACTTTACAAAGCTTCAAAAGCCTTTCTTTTTCATCAAGGGGATATCTTCAACATCAAAGACTCTCATATTTCTCATCCTCTATAAGGCTTATAAATATTAGCTTCACCAAAAGCTTATTAAATCAATAAAGGCCCATAATCAAAGCTTACACGAGGATTCATTTAAAGTGCAAATCTTCAAACAAATTCAACAAGGAAGAGAAAATTTGAGCAAATGCAATTATGGGTTCAAGGGCAATTTGGGCATCAAGGTTCTCCACCTTTTAGGCTTCTTTGACATATCTTATTCAAGCTTTCTCAGAGTTCGCAGTGCTACAAAAGGGGGCAAGAAAGAAAGAAGGGAAAAAGCTTCAAGCAGATTAGTCACACAAATCCTTTCAAGGCAATTTTGGGCGACTTCAACAATTTATTCTTGAAGGCTACACCAACATGCAAAACTTCAAAAGAAATTTATTAAGGCTTACGTTCTCAAAGTTGACCACAAGGCAAACAAATACTTTCACGATTTTTCTAGCATTGCTTTATGCAGATTAAATCAAGGCCTTTTCAAGGACACTTTAGGCATCAAGAATTTTCATATTTCGGGCTTCTTTGATATTTCTTTCTCAAAAGCTTCCAAAGGGATACAAACAAAGAGCAAAGCCTTTAGCAAATTGAGCATCAAGAAAGAGGTTTTAAAAGGTTTGGTTAAGGCTTGCTTTTTATAGATTTCATCAAGAGTTGTTATTTTTTTTCACAAGTCAACCATGAAGATGATTTCTTTCTCGAGCAAGAGGGTAAGTATGAACATAAAAATATTTCAAATGATGTAGATATGCCTAAACCTTCTCCTCATATGCTTCTAAAATAATAAAAACATAATTAAAAATTAAAAAAGAACAAGGAAATAATATATGCTAAAATTAGAAGAACATCTTATATGTGAGTCTATCAGACCATGAGATCCATCACTATATGCACAGTCAACACTTATGTTAAGTATCTTGTGACTTTCAAGAACCATCCTAT
>NC_141079.1:29622792-29752792 GCF_041138505.1 Cibotium barometz | reverse complement strand
TAGCGATGGCTATTATATTTACATACATTAGGATGATGGCAAGAACATACAAGTGAAAGGGGCTATGGAATAATGCCATTTAATCCTTTCCTCTCCATGAAATACAAGGCACACATCAATGTTAAAGTCTGCTCCACAATCATAGCAATTAAGTATTTATATAAATATGTGTACAAGGGTCATGAGAGAGAAATAGTCATGATGCAGTAGAAAGGCAAGAAGAACTACAAAATTTAGCTAATGGTGTGGTGGATAAGATCATGTACTTGGAAGCATGCTGGCAAATTTATGAATATGATATGCATGATGAAAAGCATGACGTCCAAAGATTACGAGTTCATCTTCCCCTATATAGCAATGTCATGTTTCGAGAGATGATGACGATTTACGGCACGTAATGGACAAAGAAAGTAACAAGAAACTACCCTTATAAAGTGGTTCACATACAATGAGTTGCATGATGATGCAAAAGATTTGCTTTACAAAATGACTTTCCATGCAAGTGGGTTTAGAACATAAGTGGCACCATTTACCATCGAATTTTACTAGTCACCCACGATAAATATATCAGATGCAATGGCAATTGTATGTTCCAAGGCCAAGCCTAATTTGTTTATTACTCTTACTTGCAATCTAAACTAGCAAGACATTTTAGATGCTTTACTTCTAGGACAGAGTGTATGTGATCGACCTGATTTGACAGCTACAACTACAGAGTGCATGTGATCGATTTGATTTGATAGCTACATTTTCCTTCTAGGACAGAGTGCATGTGATCGACCTGATTTGACAGCTACAGTTTTTTACCAAAACCACTTACCTATGATCTCAATCTAGGGAGGGGATATCCACATCATTGCTTGGCTTACAACAATTAACATTGTTTATAAGGAGATCTTAGATGCTTCTGGGTGATAATTTCAGGTATCGTATTGAAGTTTTGTGTTATAAATTTTTTGTATGTGTACTTTTATGTTTGCCTTTTTGTATGTATGTGTGTCTTTCCTATTAAGCACGCTCTTTTCCCCTCCCACATGGGGAGAGGAGGATGTATTCCAAAAGGAGTCTCCATGGCTCTTTGTGCTTTCTTTTGTGTATGTATTCTAAAAAAGTTTGTTTTATTTTAGGGACAAGCATGATATGGCATCATATTCACTTTGGATATGTTGGAGTCAAGGGTTGAAGGTTGACAATTTTATATCTATTTTTTCCTTTTTATTCATACTTTTTCATATTTATTTGTAGTTTTTTGAATACATACATACTTTTTTGAAGGTTAACATTTTTATATCTATTTTTTCCTATTTATTCATACTTTTTCGTATTTATTTGTAGTTTTTTTGAATACATGACATTATATAACTTACTTTTTTTACAAAGCCAACTCTTTGGTGTGCACCCATTCCTTATCAATATGTTAAAGTCGAGGGTTGAAGGTTAATAAATTTATATCCATTTTTTCATATTTTTCATATATTTTTTAAAATACATGACATTATATAGCTTACTTGTTTTACAAAGCCACCTCTTTGGTGCACACTCATTCCTTATCAATATGTTACTGGGATTATGCTAGATAGTCACAAGGATGGGTGTGTAAATTATAAGAAATTATTACAAACATTTGCATGTTTCTTTATGTAACTTCTTAATTTCTTCTTTGTTTTAGGATTCGAGCTATGGTGGACTTCTTCGTGGTGGTCAGAGTTTTGAATGAGGGCATTGAGAGATATGGGATTAGTGTTCCTGATGAGGAGCTAGGGGTATATTTTTTTTATACCAAAAAGTGTGTTTCTTACACTGTTTATGACATGGAGAGATGTGTTGCCTCTTTTGAGGATATTGTATACCAGAGGTATCTTCTTCACTACACATAGGAGCTTCTCCTTTTGATGCAAGTTATTTGTGGCACTTGCACAACATAGCTTTATTTCGGTCTTTGTTTGTGTCGTTTGTGTTTGTTGATAAGATTAACTAATAAATTTAAGTAAGATTAACTAAATAGATTTATAACATAACTTTATTTCAATCTTTGTTTGTGTCTGGTAAGAATAACTATAATAGATTTTTAGTAATTTTTTAAATCGATGTTTTATCAATAATTCTCTCTTTTCTGTGTAGATGAAGAAGACATCCACACTTTATGGTCAGTGTAGTGGAGATGTGTCGCCTGTGTATCATGTTGGGGAATGACGGCATGCATTACCTATAGTTGATGGCTCTAGGAAGCAAAAGTTTCGCTTTTCTTCTCTGATGATCACTAGATCATTCGATTGATTGTTGTTGCTTTTACTATGTTCTTTTATATATATATCGATCTTTCTCATCATCACTATACAACAAGGATTTTCTTTGCATGTTTATTTGGATATCATTTTACTTATTCGATGGTATTAGTAATACATACATGTGTTTATGCTTATTTTTCATGTGGAGAGAGAGAGAGAGAGAGAGAGAGAGAGAGAGAGAGAGAGAGAGAGAGAGTTCTAAAGAGGAGTACATAGAGTTAAAAAAAGAGAAAGAGATAGAGAGAGAGTTACAAAGAGTTAGAGAGAGAGAGAGAGAGAGAGAGAGAGAGAGAGAGAGAGAGAGAGAGAGAGAGAGAGAGAGAGAGAGAGAGTTACTATTATTTTAGGTAATTTTTTTTTTGTTTTAAAGGGGAAAGAAAAAATGACCCTTTTTTCAAGGAGGAAAAAACAGAGGACAAGGAAGAGAGAGAAAAAGAGGGGGGGAGAGGCTAGAATTAATTTTGATTTTGTTTTATAAAAAAGTGCCAAAGAGAAATAGAGAAAAGGGAATTTAACCCACCGAAGGCGACTCTAGGCCACTCATATTATAGATTTGTATTTGTGGTTTTATTAGGCATATATACATAACATATGTATGTGTTTGGGGGGGATGCACACATGTGTATAGTAGCTGCTTGTATGTGTGTGTATAATAGCCAAAGTTATATGATCATGACCATGCTCACCTATTCACTTTTCACCATTAGGTTTTTTTTTTTTTGGTTTTAAAGGGGAAAGATAAAAATGAGCCTTTTTTCAAGGAGGAAAAAAGAGAGGAGAAGGAAGAGAGAGAAAAAGAGGAAGGGAGAGAGACACTAGAATTAGTTTTGATGTATTTTTTGGTTTTGTTTTAAAAGGGGAAAATAAAAAAGTGTCAAAGAGAAAGAGAGAAAAGAGAAATCAACCCACCAAAGGCGGGTCCGGGCTAGTCATATTATATATTTGTATTTGTGGTTTTATTAGGCATATATACATAACGTATGTATGTGTTTTGGGGGGGAGGGGGATGCACGTGTGTGTGTGTAGTAGCCACTTGTGAGTGTGTGTGTGTGTGCAAAGTTATATGATCATAACCATGCTCACCTATTCACTTTTTTAGCATTAATTAATTAATGGCCCTATGAGGGCATTAATTAATTGATTATACTGTAAGGTTGTACCTTAGCTTACAAAACTTAGAAAAAAATATTGCAAAAAGAGCTCAAAATTACAAAAAAAAAGAATTTTCCATCTCATCTTGAAAATAAGTAAAAAATCACACATAGACCCCCAACATCATTTTTCACCATTTATTACATGGCAATTTTTTGATTGCATTAAAAAATGTATAATAAAGCACCATTGAATCCATGAAGGTGAAGGAAACTAGAGAAGAAATCATGGAGATAATTGCTCACCGCCATGTATGATCAAAGCTAATGAGCCCATGCATGATTAAAGCTAACAATGACAACCACAAGCAACATTGAATCCACCACCCTAGCAACATTGAATCCACCACCCTAGCAACCGTAAAGATGACATGCACCACAAACCCTAATTAGAAACAAGCAACAAGGCATGCAAACATAAACAAAACACCAAGAAGGAGCCACAAATTACATGCACGGGACTCCATTGCCATCAGAGACAAGAAGGCGAAGTAGTTGGGCATGCACTAAGCAAAGGCAAAGTAGTTGGGTATGCACCATGAAGGCAAAGAGAGATAAACCATCAAGAAGGTGAAGAGAGACAAATCTTGAAGGCAAAGGTGACTAGAGAAGAAAGCATAAAGATAAGCACCTACCACCACTATACCACCCACTCTCCACTCCCCTAATGATAATTTATGGTCCCACAACCACACTCCCCTAATGTTTAATTAATGGTCCCACTACCTATGGTCACAAATAGTCACATTAGACCTTAGATAAACAAGGCATATTATAGTAAAATTAATCCCCAAAAAACGATGTTGGGTGCCTAATCCACAAGGATTTTCTACATGCTATTTTCTTTTTGAGGATTCACATTAAGTGTTTCCCATGGCACTTCATTTACTAGCACAAAATCTTTCATCTCATGTTGCCTAGTATTACTCATATAAGGTAAAAATCTTTGCTTTTCTTATTACTAGCATCGTATAAAAGATTATCTTACACACATTCTTGTGCATTGTATAAAATATTAATGTACACACATTCTTGTGCATTTACCTCAGTGCTCCCCCCACCCATCTTATTACTAGCATCGTATAAAAGATTACTGTACTACACACATTCTTGTGCATTTACCTCGGTGACCCACCCATACAAGCAAGTAACGTGCATTAGGTTGGGTTTTTGAAGTAAACCTTCATCTAAGTCCACTCCTCTCTAGCATGTGTTTACCTCTACAATTTTGTCAAATATATATAAATATATGTGTTGGTGGGTGAGAAATTTGAAAACCCTTAAGGCCTTTACACAACATTGGAAGGGAAGGGAGTCTCTTGAAAACCCTAGGGTTTGTACCATAGGTTCAATGCGAATATCTACTTGAAAATAACCTCCACTATAGTGTTCAAAACAATACAATTGGTAGTATCAAAACAATATAACTAGTAGTATCAGTTACTAATCACATAAGATTAGGGTTTCCAAAAATGAAACAAAGATAGAAACTTGACATAGAGAATGGTCCTTTTATACTCACTTATGCAATAAACCAATGTGCAACTAGATGGACAAAAAATGATGTACAAACAACTCTTAGGCATGCCACACATATCATGCTATGTGCTATGCTCTACTACCCTATATGTTTGGACTATTCATTTGGACGTGTATGCACATGCTCATCACTACTTAAAAATACCACCTATAAAGATAGGCAATGCATGTCTAAATATAGTGGCCATATTTTGGAGGATGTCTAACCACTTGAACTAGCTCGAGACATGCAATGGTTACATCAAAGGATAAGGAGAATTATGCAAACCACGGTGCGATTAATCATAGATGTTCAATCACTTTAAGCTTGACCTAGGGTTCAACTATGCAAAGACAAAGCAATAGAGATCCATGAGTTGTTCCCATATTATTCCTTATCTCATATTCCTAAAGAGATGAGGTATGTGTGAAAGTAGAAGTGATATGATCCCTTGTTCCCATCTTATTCCTTATCTCACATTTCTAAAAAGATGAGGTATATGTGAAAGTACAAGTGATATGATGTCCTATATCATCTTATTACTTATCTCACATTTCTAAAAAGATGAGGGATATATGAAAGTACAAGTGATATGATGCCCTATGTCAAATAATGTACACTATAAAAATAGATCTAGCTAATTATACAAAATGTGGAAATAAATAACTAATAAAGAAATGTTAACCAGTCCGGTTAACATGATCTCGCCCGCCCATCCTTATGAAGGCGCTTTGCACTTTTCTGTATATAGCAAAAGCTTATCTTTTGTAGGATGGTATTGGAATATATAAAGCAACCTTACTATGTGCTTAATGCCAAAAAGTGAAGTCTAAGACTTTGTGTATATAGTTGCTGAAGGCTAGACATAGTGGCCATGGACTATTTTTAAGTCATGGCTGCACACCAAGTGTAACACTGCTGGCCATTTGTATATAAGGAAATTTTGACATTTAGTAATACACAACCATTCCCCTCACAATACTCATGAGCTCTCTTCCCTCTTCTCCCTACTTTCTTGCTTGTGTTTTATTGAATCCTTGCATAGCCAGATTGATGCATGCTTGGGTAAGAATGATGGTTGCAGGATTTCCCTCTTATGAGCTTCCCCCTTCTATCCATCTCTTGAGAGATTGATCCATATTATAGAAATCTTCTTCTTACCTCCATCTAGGCAAATCGAGCTCTTCCTCCACAACCATGGCTATGGAGCTCTTCAGTGTGACAATGAAAGGATTCGAACGACTAGCACACCCACAGCCAAGAAGTTGCATTTCATGGCTCTAAGACAGCTCCCAAAATGACACATGTTTCGGCAAGGCTAGGTAAGCTTTGAACTTGAAAATATATAACACCATTCTAAACTATTGGAATCACCTAATATTTCTTAGTGTCAATCCACTCTAAGCTATTAGAATCACCCAATATTGCCTAGTGTCAATTAGGAGGTAACACTCTGAAAGGCATGTGAAGATCAATGAGAGAGAGGTAATGTTAATGCTAATGGAGTGATTAGGGTGGATCAAAGCATATTGTGGGAAAGATTTGTTGAGAAATATGGTGCCAAAGAGCACAAGGAAAAGAAAGGGAGCAAGTTGAGTAAGCTAAACAAGAAGAAAGTCCAGCAAGAAGCCACACGAGCAAAGGGAATTATTCCACATTGTTGTACAAGCGCAAGGGTGTACCTCCTCATATAAAAGGGGGCCATTTCAAGAAATGAAATATGAAGCAAGATCTCAAGCCTCTTTATGAGTACAAGTCTCAATCTTGTAACCTAATTATGCTTGAGTCTCAATCTTGTAACCTAATTATGCTTGAGTCTAAGCTTAATTAGTTTAGTAGTTAATCATCATGTTTAAGCTTAGGCATCATCCACCTTATATTAGCTTAATCACCATATTAATTTAAGCTTAAGATTAATCTTGCCATAATCATGCACATTGTATCCATGATTCTCAACATGGTATGAGAGCCTTCCCTATCCCCACGTCACTAATCCCAACTCACATTAATTTAATTACTTCACTAATTACCCACTAATCCTAAATATTCCCATTTGTGGTCTAAATTTGAAATGCTTGGAATTTCTCATTCTCTCATCCATTAGCCAAGATCTCATAGGCGAATTCATAGCCCAAAGGGTTTGACAAATTTTGCACTGTACGGCTAGAAATCGGCGTATCCTTCTTGACTAGTTTTTTCGCCGGTTCTCTACGTATGCTACAAATTGGGCCAAGCACTTCTAACTGAAGATAGCCTATGATCTAATATTTAACTTGACTAAAGGGTTCTTTGTTTGATTTAGTATAGTGGCTGGGGCAAGCACATAACCAGTATAGTGGCTGGGGCAAGCACTAAAGGGTTCTTT
The DNA here is from genome assembly GCF_041138505.1 of Cibotium barometz. Taxonomy (NCBI): domain Eukaryota; kingdom Viridiplantae; phylum Streptophyta; class Polypodiopsida; order Cyatheales; family Cibotiaceae; genus Cibotium; species Cibotium barometz. The sequence goes on along the minus strand of NC_141079.1, from coordinate 29,745,469 downwards.
GTTTGATTTAGTATAGTGGCTGGGGCAAGCACATAACCAGTACCCCCTAATTAGCAATTTGCACCCGTTTTTTACAAGTTTGAGCTTGTTCTTTAACTCTATCTAACACTCCTTATCAAGAGGAAGAATTTAATACCAAAATCCCCATCAAAGCTCTCACCATTGAGCTCAATTGAAGCCTCCAATAATTAGCCATGTTAGTCACTGTGATTAAGCACTAATCACTATCATTAGTGCAATATTAGCAAAAAATGGGCTAGTTAAAGTTCAAAATTAGAAAATTAGGGTGTAAATATATTGTGGGAAACTCTCTCTTACATCAAAATCTATCTCATCCACTTGCATTACTCAATTTAAATGATGAGCATGTAGTTCTTTTTTTAAAGCACGTAGTTTGCATCTCATCACTTGCATCAGCTTGAAATCATCATTTCATGAAAATCCAGAGCACATTGCCAATCTTGTATAAGATTAGACATTAGTAGTGAAGTAAAACACAATCTCATTGGTAAGACCTTCTCAAATGGCAAGCATTTTCACTTCAAGGCATCATTTGGGGAAGGGTAAATCCTTGGGAAACTCATAATGGGAAAACACATGTGCATAAGCATAAAAAGCAAAGAAAAGGTGCATTAAACACTATCCTAAGCATGCTCAAAGCACAAGTGCACGAGATGACCACATCACACACCATGGCATCCACACCAATTGCTTTAAAGGAACAAAAGGAAATTATGAATAAAGCATCAAAATAGCATCAAGTGGCATCAAAGATAAAGTCTACACCAAAGGCAAAGACAACGCCAAAAGGTGGACATGAAGACAAGCAAATAAAGGCAGTCAAAGACCCAAGAGTTAAGCGAAAGAGAAAAGACCAAATGCCAAGAAGTATTCAACAAAGTGAATAAGGACACAACATCGACATAAAGCATGAGAGAAGCAACAAGGGATCTTCAGACATAATCTTTCTTCTATTTCACTAGTGTCAACATAGTATTTCTTCTCTTTTTTGACAAAACTAAACATGTCATCCTTGTTCAGAATTGTTATTAGTGTTTACATAGTCTTTCTTATCTTTTGACAAAGAACCATAGGATAGTGGAAACCACTTACCTTGGATCGTGGAAATCCAATAGGAGAGGCGAAAAGGCTAAGACGTGTGGGTGTCAATCCCTCTTGTTTGGATCCTACCTCTACTCTTAATCCTCTTTGACAACCCTTTTAATGGAAGTGGTTAAGCTAGCAAGCTTGAACCACTCTCCAACTCAATCACTCTTGTTATGGGCTACCACACCTCCAAGAGGGAACTCAATGGATTCACTTAAAGGAAGAGCAATAGAACACAATTGTCATAGGGCACTTACCAATGCTTCGAACTTGAGTCCCTTGAGGCCTCCATGCTCACTTGTTAAGCTCCAAACCTCCGAGCTCCACCTCCACGCTGTCACCGTAGAGTTGCTCACACCGTCGCATAAGGTAATCACTCTCTCTCACTCTCCCACACAAGCATGAATCATACAAGCATGGAAGAGGCATAAATGCTAGAATGCTCTCTCTCAATCTCTCTCAAGACACAAAGAAGAGCTCTCAATAGCACAAAGGGGGATTGTGTCTTTTCATGAGAAAATGCCTTATATACAATTGGCCCTTATTCACACTTGGGCGTCCAAAACTTACTTAACTAAGGCCTTGGGTGGCCAATATCTCATAATGTACAACTTTTATAGTACCTTTTCATGACACTTATTAATGTCCTCAATTGGAGGAGCATACTTGTTAATCCAAAATGGGATTAACATCCCCCCTACTTGATGTAGGTTCTATCCTCAGAACTTGTTTACTGAGGTCGAAAGACCTGGTCACCGAACTTATGAACGGTAGAAGTTTCGGCATGACTGAAGCTTTTTTAGGATTCTTCTAAATGCCCAGTGTGAACACTAGAACCCTGTGTCCACCATGTCTTCGAATATGACATGCATGTATGCAAGAAGACACCGCAAAACGATGATAATATAGCATCATATCCCTGTCAAATGGGCCTTGATTCATGTTGAATTGTAGTTGTTCAGCTTCATATCCATCATAGGGCTCTTTGGGTTGATCAATCAGGACCGCAAGCAATTTTAAAAATCTAACACTGGCCACGATGCTGGGTTCGGGATACGGTGCCATGCCTATATCCAAGTGAGCATCTGTTTTCTTTGCTCTCGTATGTTGTTTGGGACATCATAGCATAGCGGAGGCTACACTCCAACCCACACACTTTGTCAATCCGTGAATGCAACCCGGTTAGCGCATAGAGGCTATCCCGAATGGGAGAAGATTAGTTAACCACACACTAATGACTTCTAGTCCTACTCAATCCTTCTTCAACAATCAAGCAATCAATCTAACATAATCAACGCATCAAGATTAGGCTACACTTAAGCACAAAAATGCAACTTATGCAAAGAATCTAACATGCAAAGAGCTATCACACAAGCCTCAACTACACATCATTTCATGCACAAGCTTCATCACATGCATTCTACAATTCACAAACCAGATTTTAGCATCAAAACATCATTACAAAATTTAGATTAGCAAGTGTGTAGACCGCAACCTCAAATCATTGAATACGTAGAGAATAGAGAGTACAAGATTGAAGCAAGAAATGGAGATGGAGAGCCTTGGGAGAGCACATGAGAAGGAGCTATGGAGCAAGCTCTCTCTATGAGCCTCTCAACCAAATGACCAAAGAGTCCTCTATAGCTCTCAAATGAGCCACTTTTTATACAAAAACTCTAAAACTCCCAAAAGTTCCCATGTGGGATTATTGTCAAGCCCTCTCCCACATTCATCTACAACTTGGAACTCTTTACAAGAGTCCTAAGTGTCTTTTTTGTTGCATCCTTGCATTGATCTTCATTCGTCATGCAACACTCCCCCCTTCCTATTTTGCGCACGTCCTCGAGCGCGGTAGGAGCACGAGCTGCAAAAAACAATGGATACAAGTAAAGCCTTTTATTGAGAAAAAGAAAAGAAAAGAAAAGAAAAAAAAACCAGCAATGATAATTTCACACGTGAGCATACAAATGCAAGGCTGATTAGTGTTTTAAAGAGTACTAAAATAGGTGAGTAAAGACTAGTCAAAGTGAGACTAAGTGGTAGATAGTGCTATGCAAAGGCAAGTGTGCTTGTACACCGCCGGTTATGACCGCAGTCTCAATGTCCTACAAGTATTTAAGTTATTCCTAAGTGGCAAACCTACTCCTAAATATGAGCAAAGGTGATTGGAACTCTTTTTTTTTTTGATATGTGTGTAGAAGGTGATAAAGATTAAGGTTCCATCCCACTGAGACCCAAGCAATGGCCAAGAGACCTCCGCCAAGAGAATCTAAAAACCGCTAAGTATCTCAAGGACGACAGACCTTTTTTTCTTTCTTTTATGACATAAGTACCCCATGAAGATGAGGGCATCGGTCTCGAGGGCCCATAATGTACCCCAGAGTCCTACCAACATCTATCAAGGCGATAGATTCCTTGAAGGTCTTTTTCTGAAGCTTTTAGACGTCAGTGTTCACCCCATGGAAACCAAGGCATCGTCCCCAAGGTGCTAAGACAACCCCAGGTCCTACCAAGCATTCCTCATGGCTGTAGACACGTCATGTCTCAATTCACTTTGTATATTTTTTTAAGGGTATATTTTCATAAATTTTTATTACTCCTAGCACCTAGCTCATACCTAAGAGGTAGCTACCACTAGGGATAACTAATATACCTTGAAAGCATAAGAACTTGGCATATTCCATTGGTATATATCCTACACTGTCTTTAAATAGAAATATCTTTTACTAAGTCCTCTAAGAATCTAGAATTTACTCACCATATTTTAACAACTAATCGAAAACTTAAACCAGCCAATATTGTGTGAACATGCAAACCATATATCCAAAAGATAAAAGCACATAAAGAACAAAAGATTATGATTTGAATACACCTGTTGTAGTGCCCGTTGATGTTGTTCGTTTGCATTGATGCATTGCTGTTTTTGTGCAGATTGCTCCTCCTTGGTCTTTGTAGGCGTAGCGTGTCTCCCCCCTTCCTAATTTGTGGGCACGGTAGGTGGACTATTGGGGCGTGTTTGATGCTCATGTTTAGCTGAGATCTCTGCAAAATGGTTATTAACAAACAAGAAAAGAAAAGAAAAGAATAAAATTTACGATTGGTGCCAATCACCGAATATAGCCGAGGGGAAAAACCCAGTGGGAGAAAAGTGCCCTGGCTTGTCGATCTTATTGTGGAGTCGCTGAGCTTACCCTTGCGCTGGTGGTGGATCCGTGTCCACTTCTGCTGGAAAGATGGTATCAATTTCCTCAGGATGCAGGGACAACCCCTCACAAAAACCGGCCTCTGGAGAAGGTGGTAGAGGAAGGAGTGCTTCCTCACTAAAATATGGCATTGGTTCTATGGGAAGGTTAAGCAGACAATTTCGATTTTGGAACTGCGCAATATAGGTACTCATATTGATCCAATATTGACATGTTGAGGCTTGGGGAAGGAGGGCTTGCAAGATAGGTGGTTGCAAGTCATTTAAGCATGTATCTCTCCATTGTTGTGCTTGAACCTCCTCAGGTAATCTACGTTGATTTGGTCCTCTCTCTGGTATTCTCACATTAAGAAGATTATGGCGTTGGGGTGTAATTCCCACAATTTGTTTCCTTAAGCCCGTGCCATATCGTCTAAAGTAAGAGCGGCATATCCAACAAATATGTGAAGCTTCTCCTAACACGAGTCGTGCACACTCTTGACAATGTGGAAATGGGTGATGTTGTTGATAGAATAACGTGACAAAGTGATGCCCACAGCAATTTTCACCTAAGGGAGCATAGAAGTACCTAGAATGTGTTTGAAACGAAGGAGCACTATAACCCCCGCGATGATCAGGTCGAGTACTATCAGGGTCAATGCATGGTGGACATGTATCTCGCCAAATATCCATCAGGAGTTATCTGGATGTAGAACAATGAAATTTAGAACACTCATATCCATCATTACAATTCCAATCAAAAACAAGATTATCTCAAAAAGAACACAATCCTCTAAAGGCATAAGGAACCACATTATTCAAACATTGATCTACCAAAGAGCTTCAATTGTAGTGTTAATGCCTTGTCTTTAGTTTTTGGTATGTCCTTCTTAGGTGGGAATTTTAGCAATTGTCTTGGAATTTGAGCAAGATAAGAGGATTTAGGCATTGAAATGCTAGAATCTATGCTCAAATGAGACTCATTTGGACTTGTCTTAGGTACACAAGTTGCTGGTGGAATTGTGTAACAAGGAGAAATTGGGACAATCGGTGTTTCAATACATGTTTTAGGAAGATCAACACAAGTAGATTTGTAGGTGCTATCACAGCCACCTATCCTATCTTGAAGAGTTTGTGTTGATTTCTTTTGCACCCATTGATATGGAAAATCAAGGGTGGCTTTTGGAATCTTTCTGAAACACTCTTTTACCCCTAGCAAACCATGGCATTTTGGAAGCCAAATTGCTGTTGTCCCCTCATAATAGCCTTGTGCTTTAAGAACATGTTTTGGGACCCAACGAGTAACAATCTGAGGTTTAGGCTTGGAAAAGATGTGCTTCTTAGGAGGCTTAGCAACTGGGCTAGATGGTACAAGTTTGTACGCATCTTTGGGTAGCCAAATTGATAATTCCTTCTTGCCTGGCCTTCTTTGAGCAGCAACTAGAGTAGTTGGAACATGCCAGCCATGGCCCTCACTTGAGTACTCATCAATTATCCACATCATTTGTTGTGGAGCTTCAAGAGCAGATTTTGAGAGTGGGTTGTGTAAGGTAGAAACATTACCCTTTTGACTCGATAAAGCTCGTGGAGTAGCAGATCCCAAGATGCAATCCGAATCAATTTGCAACTTGTATTGTCTATTCTTCCAATCTAATGTGCAATTGGTAGCATTTAACCACGATCAACCGAGAACAGTCTCTACTACTGCCTTGGACTTACGTGCCACATAAAAGGACACTGACATCTGGTGATCCTGAATGGACATCATAATGACACATTTTCCCTCTATAGGGTTATCTTCCCTTGAGAAGCTTCGTAGGTCCACAGGAATGTGTACAAGTGTGGGTTGACCCAAGGCTATCCATGTGTCAAACGAGAGAACATTATAATCTGCACCAGAGTCAATTAAGGTAGAGACAAAGTAGGTAGTCTCATGAAGATGAAGGCACACTTGAATATTGAATGGATCGACATATGGTTCATCAGTAGCCAACTGTAGGGCCAACATAGAAGCTTTGCGACGCTCCTTGGCTTTTGCAACTCTAGCTTTAGCCTCCTCTTGAGCTTGACGTTTAAGTAGGTCAAGTGCTTCTTTCCGTGTTTGTGCGGCATGCATCTGTTGAAGCATGGCTTCAATTAATGGTTCATTATATTTCTTGAGGCGACTTCCATTAATGAAGTTAGGCATTTGCTCACCTTCTAGTGTCTCTAAACGCACTGCACCACTTGGAGTAAGCTCATTAATCACAAACGGTCCTAGGCCACGTTTCTTGAGCTTTCTCTTATGCTTCTTAAGTGTGTACAAGAGCACCAGGTCCCCTTTTTTGAATCGGCCAGTTGTTACATTTCTATCATACCATTTACTTCTGTCTCCTCTTCTCGGCATACATCCCCATTACCGCCAATAAGCGGGTCTCATCAAGCTTTTCCAATTCATCAATGCGTTGTGAAAGCTCATGACCAGTCCAATCCAATTGTTTAGCTACTCGTAGAGTAGGTACAAGAAATTCAATGGGAAGAATTGCATCTAGCCCAAAAGCAAGCTCAAATGGGGTTGTGCCCACAGATGTTTTATAGGCTGTCCTATATGCCCAAAGAACTGAGTGCAACTTTTGCTCCCAATCAGTCCTATGTCCCTCAACAATCTTTGTGAGTGCTGTGCAGAGAATCTTGTTAGTACTCTCAGCTTGTCCATTGGTCTGGGGATGATAGGGTGCAGAACGCTTGTGAATTACCATAAATTCTTGAAGCAAAAATTCTATGACTTCATTTACAAAGTGTACACCTTGATCACTAACGATCTCAACAGGTAAGCCATAGCGTGTAAACACGTACTCATACAAGAACTTGGCTGTGGTTCTGGCATCATTTTTTATTGTTGCCTTTGCCTCAACCCATTTGGTCAAATAGTCCGTTGTTGCGACTATAATATATTCAGCATGCGTGTGACGAGCTGGAGGTTTAATGGGACCGACAAAATCAATACCCCATTTTGCAAAAGCACGTGTGCTTAACATAGGCCGCAATGGCATATTGTCCTTTGTGATGGGAGGTTTGGTCCTTTGACAATCATCACAACGTTTCACATATTCTTCGGCATCCATTTGTAAGGTTGGCCACCAAAGCCCAGACCACCTAATCAACTTAGCTGTGGTATTGCCCGAAAAGTGTCCACCCCCAACACCTGCATGTGCATGAGTTAAGATTTTCAAATAGTCAGCTTCACATACACACATGCGTAAGTTGCCATCCTTGCCCCTCTTGTAGAGTTGGCCCTCTATCAGCATATAGTTTGCCGCTTCAATTTTAATAGCATGCTTTCGATGTTTAGGAATTTTTTGATCCGTATGACCATGCTAAAGATAGTCCACAATATACTTACTCCAACTTGGTGTAGTTGAAATTTGAAATAATGTGACATTATGAATTGGCTATTGAATTTGACATGAAGCACAGTTACGAACAAATTTTTCAGCATCCGCATGCATGGTAGGCCACCATTGCCCATCCTGAGATATACGTCGCACACAAGTAGTAGTAGCTGATGCATGGATTCCACCGATACCCGCATGTGCCCATTCCAAGATTTCCTCATATTGGTCAGGGTTAGGTATAAGCCGCAACACTCCATCATTACCCTGACGATATAACTCCCTGAGATTAACTTGAATGGTTGCCATAGGTCCACATTAGGACCCGCTAGTTGTATCTGCCCACTTGTCAAAATTTCTAAAATGGATTCAGACCATCTAGGAGCTGTCTCTACAAGGAAAAGTGTTGAATCTAACATATCATCATCCACACCCATAGGAGCTTCGCCAGAGGTGATTCGAGACAAATGATCTGCCCTAAGATGAGTTGTTCCTTTTCGAACTACCACTTCAAAATCAAACTCAAGAAGGATGATAAACCACCTTACAATCCTTCCAGTTGCACAAGGCTTATTTACCAAATATAGCAATGCTTGATGGTCCACAAAAAATATGAATTTGTTTGCCAAAAGGTAATGGTGAAACTTTTTCACTGCATATATCATGGACAACCCTTCTCTTTCTGTTGTGGTATAATTCTTCTCAGCATTGTTCAACTGTCGACTAGCATATGAGATTGGGAAATCCTTATTATGTTCTCCTGATTGAGCCAAAATACATCCAATTGCAAAGTCTGAAGCATCAATATGGACATGAAAGATTTGGTTCCAATCTGGTGCCCGTAATATGGGTGCAGTCACTAATGCTTGCTTCAACTTTTCAAAGGATTCCTCACACTCATCAGTCCAATTAAACTTTACAAGAAGAGCATATAATGGTCTGGCTAGGACAGCGTACATGTAGATGAATCTACGGTAATAGCCACAATGTCCCATGAATGTTTGTACCCCTTTAGGGTTGATAGGCCGAGGTAATGAGACAATGACATCAATTTTATCCATATCTGTTGAAATCCCATTGCGAGAAACAATATGGCCCAAAATTTTCCCTTATCTTACCATGAATTTGCATTTGTCAGGATTCAAGCATATACGATAAAGTTGACACTTTTGAAACACAAGTCTGAGGTGTTCTATATGATCATCACGCTCTTGTGAGTGAACACATAAATCATCCATGAAGATCTCAAGAAATTGCCTAAGGTACTCCTTGAATACATGACTCATTAACCGCTGAAAGGTTGCTGGTGCATTTGTTAGACCAAATGGCATAACACGATAGGCAAAGATGCCATCTTCAGTAGCAAAGGCTGTCTTGTGTTGATCCTTTGGATCAATTGACACTTGATTGTAACCGGAGAATCCATCCAAGAAACTATATGCCTTTTTCCCTGCAACTCGTTCCAGAACATGATCCGTGATTGGAAGTGGGTAATGATCACGCACAGTAGCTGCATTTACCTTCTTGAGGTTTACACATACTCGAAGTTTTCCATTTTTCTTGGGCACCACTACAATAGGGGAGACCCATTCAGTGTGTTCAATCTCATAGATAAATTTTGCCTCTAAGAGCTTGTCTATTTCTTCCTTTATCTTCCGTGCAAAATTTTCATTGTAAGTATAAGGACGTTGCTTGGAAGGCTTTGCATCCTCTCGCAATGGAATTGTATGCTGACATATGCTTGGATCAACTCCTTTGAGGTCTTTATAACTCCAAGCAAAAACATCGCGATACTCCTTTATTGTTTGAATTAATAACTTCTCCTTATCTAAGGACAAGTCTGTGGCAATCCACACATAGCGAGGCTCTTCTCCTGGCTTAGCAATATCAATCTTTTTTGCATCTTCTGGACCATCGTATGAAACCCCTGGCATGCTTGGTTTTTGTCGCATGGGCTGTTGAAGAACAATCTTCCGATCTTGAAGAGTGTACTATGTGAAATTGGGAGGAACATTGAGACCTTGTTCTTGTCCACTTGAGTCTTCACTCATTGAAGACCATGCGGTTTTGAGCTCTCCTTTGCTATCTTACATCGGATTTTTTTGTTCAACCGTTGTCTTTGCACTTTCGACACTCTCTTTTGAATCGGTTTTAGACTTGAGTTTTGGTTTTTGTTTCTTCGTTTTTTTACAATTTTTGTTAACAGTTGTTAGCTTTTCTCGTGCTTGGAATCCATCTGATCGTTTTACTTGGTCTTTGATACTATCTTGTGCTTGGACATAGTATAGATATCCGTTCTTTCCTGAGAAGTGAGGTGGTGGTCGAGAGTGTTCACTCTTAGACTCCTCCTTGTCTTTTTGTAGTCTTTCACGTCGTTCCCTCTCATCTTGTTTACGGATTCTTTTATGGCTCTTACAGCATTTACGTTTAGGTCGGCTTCGAGGGATCTCTACTTGAATCTCCCTTCCTCTCAAGAGTAGGCATGCCTTTCCTAACTCTTCCTCAGGGATTGTCACATCATTATTAAAATCAGAGTCCCATCCATCTTCCTTATCAGCATCATTAGCAGATTCGAGTGTTAAATCCTCTACTGAGACTTCCTCGACATGCAGTGCTATTGTGGATGTATCCCTATAGTACAAATCATCTAGAAGGGCACGTGGTTGTACCATTCGTATAGGAATAATATCATATCCATCTGAGTCACAAAATTGAATTGGCTTCGGTAAAGCACATGTCGATAATGTTGCAAGGACATGACTCCATTCTAATGGATCAATTAAATGCTCAGGGAAGGGTTGTGGAATGTATGCCTCGTCTGATACACTTCGATTACCCTTAAGTCTCTCAGTGTTGAAATCCCTACATGAGGCTCCACACATCCACAGATCTTCTCGCCCGTCTGACAATGTAACTCTTGAGCCCTCAGATGAAGCAGAATCAAACTCATCTATTGGAGACCTTGTTACATCACGATAAGAGTGATTCCTTAGGTTGACTCTTGTGATGACAGAATCATGTCGGAGGTACAAATAATTGTATCCCCAATCTTGAATCATTTGAAATTGTCGCATGAATGGTCTACCCAATATCACTTCATAGTTTGGATGTTTTCCAAAATCCACTACTGCAAAGGTGTGCTCATATTCAATCCCACATGTGGGGTGACCAATATGTTCTCAAGCAGCCCAAGGGGATGTTCTAAGCTTCCATCTGCTAGCTGCAAGTGCATCCTGGTACTCCTAATAGCTGGTTTGCCCCACTTTTCCCAAATGGACCTTGTCACAATGCCCACTCCTGCACCACTATCAAGTATTGCAGTTGAAGCTACTTTTCGCACTTCTAATGGGAGGGTAGCATTTCCCTGATCGTCCTCACAAAATTTTCCTACTTTGTTGATAGGAACTGGCATAACATGCTTTGTCTCAGGGTGTATAGTACACTCATGGTGACCCTTTTGTAGCAATACCTGCTCTGACAAACATGTGGCAATATCATTCCACAACTCAGGTCGAATTTTGATCAAATCAAGCAAAGGTAAGGCACAAGCCACTGGTGCTGACAAAATAGCTTGCACGATACTCATATCCTTCTCCTTTGTCAACCTTTTATGCATGGAGGGTATCCTCAAGGTTTGAGAACAGTTCTCATATTCTCCCAGATATGATGGTAAGGTTTTCAGTGTATGCTTACTTCTAGGAGAAACAATTGTTTGAACTTCCTCCTGGATGCTTGGTCGACTAGAATTGTTTTCTGTGCCCCTGGAAAAATCCACCTCAGAGAATAGAGGCGAACTAATAGAGGACATGTTCTCATTAACTTTCTCATAAACTGCGGCCCACATCTCATTTGCCATGTCCTCGTTAGCATCAATAACTTCATCATTGCATGGGAAGACAAGGCTACGTGGTGGTTATGAGCTTGTGAAATGAGCTCACTTTTCATTTCCCGACTTGATGACACTTCTGGTATGGTTTCTAATGTTGGCTTAATAGAGGTTGGGCCCCGAGGAATAGGTGGTGGTGGTCCCTCAAGTATTGACTGAGCTTCCCTAATGAGTTGCTGATGTACAGCTAGATTGATCTTCTCCTCACGAGGGTTCGGGTATTCTTGAAGCTTCTTGGGTAGCTCAGATAAAGCTGCAATGCGACTTCTATGAGCGTCAATGATGGAATCTAGAGTCTCATTCACTTTATCCACAAAAACAGAACCCCCAGAACTATCCTCAGTCGTACTAGCCTCATCTTGTTTAGCACTAGGCCCAGGTTGAGGTTGATGTTCCTCATGCACTTCTTGGGATGTAAAAGTTTGATCCCTCATGTTTTGTTTAGAGGCTTCTTGAGAACTAGTGGATGCACTTTTAGTTTGCTTGTTTCGGTTCTTCTTCCTCCTAGTGGTCTTTTTTCTATTGGACTGTAGGGTCTTGTCCACTAGATTTGTCTTTGCATCCCTAGTTCGAGGTGTCTCATCAGTCTGTATTTCGGCATTTCGTGTCTGTGATCTAGTCATGACTCTAAGTGGCACGACATCCTCATTCTCAGATGAAGGTGGAGATGGAACTGCCCCTACAAGGTTGAGTGAGACCTTTGGTTGAGAGGTGCCTTCCTCATGTGGTTTCAGCAAACAATCCTTTGGGAAGTGTTCTACACAACACCCTAGACAATATCTTTCAATTGGTGGAAACTGTTGTACTGTTGTATTGGATCGAGATGCTTGCCTTGAGCGATGTGGACAATCCCGAGCCCAATGGGGTTCTCCGCACTCATAACAGGGGCCCATTAGTTTGGCCTCTACTTTCCTTGGCTGCCATTGACCTGAGGGGCCTGGAGTCCTAGGTTGGTAGCCGCCTAGCAACATTAAAGAGTTTTGTTCCCCTGGTTGAGTCTCCAGTGCTGGGCTTGGGTATGTGGGACTTTCAAAGAGATTTTCTTTGGATGAATATGATGCATATTCCTCCTCCACATAGCCTGGGTTTACCAATTCTCTACACATATTTGAATTGTCGTAGTCAACAACCCTCACAGGAGCAGTCCCAGGAGCAGGAGGTTGGGCACCAAGAACAGGTCGTGCTTGCTCTTGTGCTATCGGTGGCTTACGTTCAAAATTAGTATACTGTTGATACATTTGTGGAACCACTCCACCCCTTGGCTGTTCAAGCTCCTGTCTCATTCTTGCAATGCGAGTACATTCTTGTGTGGTGTGGGTAAAGTTCCAAGCACAGGCTTGGCACCACTTTTTTGTGGGTTGGTTTGTGACTAGAGGAGAAAAGGTATTACATTCCTCTGTTTTATGGTTACCGCCACATGCTCCCCAAAGATGAGGACCTGTAGGAAGTACACTCCTCATTCTCTGCTGCTGTTGTTGTGGCTGCATGGGTGGACGATAGGTCTGTCCCAATCTCCTTAGTACTAGGTTAGCCATCTGGTCTGGATTTACTAGCGCGCTAGACCCTGAACTTTGGTCATCACCCCACTGATCTCTAGGTTTCACCTCAGGGCCAGAACCATCTTGGAATTTGAAGTTATCGGTGAAATCCATAGCATCATGGCAACACTCATTGAAATTTGTATGCTTCTTCGCATAGAGATGTGTATGCAGTGTTGAATTTTTGAGTCCTTTTAAGAAGAGAGAAATTAATCGACTTTGGGCGGGCTTCTCATCTTCTGGGCAACAATTAATGTACTGCTTCATTCTATTTACACAGTCTCTAACACTCTCATTCTCGCCTTGCTTGAAAGAGTAGATGTGTGCTACCGTGTCATGTTGAATTCCCATCAAGGAAAAAGCAGCAATGAATCTCTCTTCCAAAACTCGTAAAGAAGATTTGTCTGAAGCCTCTAGTGCCTGAAACCAAGCAAGGGCTTTTCCCTCAAGAGTGAGTCCAAATCCTTTAATTTGAGTATGCTTATCAGCCACTTGCTCAGCTCGAACTGCTTGCCTAAATGCTGCTACATGGTCGTATGGATCTCCCGACCCTTCGTACTTCTTTACCAGTTTCTGAAGAGTTGATGGCCTTACTTGTCTTGAATACTCATCATAGGGCCTACGGCCTCTCACTCTCAGCGGGAATTGTTCCTCTCTTTGGTAAGATGGTCCACATGCATCCAAAATTGGTGTGGGTCCCCTATTACCAGCCTCACCAAACCCCTCCAAAGATCTTGTCACCCGCATTTCAGGAGGTGCATTTATGGGAGGCCGAGTTGGCTCCCCTATCCTCCGATTGTTATAGTGAGAAAACTGTTGTTGTGTTGTGATCTGTGGTCGCACTTTTGGTGTCGGATAATGTCTTGGTGCTAGAGTTGGGCTACTAGCAGTGGTCCACTTTGATGTTGAGGGTCCCTCTCTAGTGAACTCTCGTAGGGGAGGAGCAACAGTTTCTCCAAGAAAGGCTGTCTCTCCTGGTTTGGCCGTATTTGTTGAGAACACTTCCATGAATAATGGTTGTCCTTTCCACGTGAGCTCTCGAATCTCCTTCCAATCTAAGGTTCGGTATTCATTGGCCCATTTATCAATTATTCGGTTCATGTGTCCTGCAAGCTTCTCAACTACCACCACCAGTGCTAGAGGAAGATCGAGCTGTGGCAATCTAGTTGTGGCATAATATCCCTCTAACGAGTCCTTATAGACCTCTTGAAGTGGGTCATCCTGTAAGACCTTTGTCACTGGAATTTGTCGTACAAACTCCCATTGGTTCTCAGCCCCCTGATCCATTTTGCTCTTGCCTTTCCTATCCCTTTCCAAATTTAGATCTACAAGAAGTAAATCATCTATGGATGGCTTTGAGGACTGGGCATTGGATGGTCCAGGCATGTCCGGCTTAATGAGCCAGTCATCTCTAGACTCCCTTGCGTTGGAAAGCTTCGATAAGTCAAAGAACTCAGTTTTAGAGAGCTCCCCTAATTTGTCTACATTTTCTGGATGGTAGGTGACTTCGTAGCGAACACCATCTCCACCCATGTACATGTTACCCTGGTCATTGACTAGAGGTGCTCTATCAAGTTCTGAGAAAATGTCTGCGATCTTAACAAGATACCGTTGTTGTGGATCTCTAAAGATCTCAGCTCCTTGAGCATTCGTGTAGACATATTGGAGTCTCACATTGAGTGTTAACCCCATAGTGTCGGCTTCAAATGGATTAAAAGATCTTGTGGGTGTCCTATTTGGGGCTACGGAATGACTATTTGACGGCCCAAGATTGTCCATGGACAATGAACTAGTTGTTCTGGAGGAAAGGGTATCGGATTGGGATTCAGAAAGGGTATCGGATTGGAATTCAGAAAGGGTTTCAGCAATATCTGCCAAATTTCCTACCGATTGGGTCCCACTTTCCTGCGTAGGTACTCTAGAAGGTGGCCTAGGCCCTATGGCAGAATCTATAAGACGTCCCGACCGCAAGTGCATAAGGTCAATTTTTTTTGGTTTTTTATGTGTTTTTTTTCTTTTTTGTTTTGTTTTGTTTTGTTTGTTTTTTTTTGGTTGTTTTTTTTAAATAAATATATATATATATATATTTTACCCTACTGATCTCTAAATGCAACTAAAATGAGTACGTGTGTAACTATCTATCCTCTTTTTTTTTGTTGATTTTGTTGATTTTTTTTGAACGATTTTATTTTTTTACTTTTTTTTTCTTAATTACAAAAAAATATGAATCACGCTAAACAAAATACTAATTATGCACACAATTACAGAAATTTTAAAACAATGCAAGTTACCCTAATTATGCAAAAAAAATGAAATATTACAAAATATGCAAAGAATATGGATTCCTAAAAAAAACACATAATTTATAGATTTTTTTTAAATTTCTATTTCTTTTCTTTTGTTTTCTTCCTTTTTCTTTCTTTGGTTGTTTTTTTTATACTAATAAATTTCGTACTAATTACACAAAATTATGAATCACGCTAAAAAAATTACTAATTATGCACACAATTTACAGAAATTCTAAAAAAAATGCAAGCTACTTTAATTATGCAAAATTTTACAAAAAATTAAGAAATAAAAAATGGACTCAAAATACGAAAATAAAAATTGTTTCTTTTTTTTAAATATTTTTTTTAAAAATTCCTTTCTTTTTTCTCTCTTTTTTCGCTTATCTCTCTTTTTTTTTCTCTCTTTTTTTTTTCTTCTCTTTTTTTTTTAAAAAAAAATTTATATTTTTTTATTTGTTTTGTTGTTTTTTTATTTATTTATTATTATTTTTTATTTAAAAAATACAAAAACATGAAAAATTAATAAAAAATAAAAAAAATAAAAATGTACCAACCTTATCCCTCGCCGCCTCGCCGGATTCTTCACCGGCGCGCACCCACTCGTCTTCAATGCGCCTCGCTCTCCCTCAGTCGCTTCTGCCAGCCGTCTGCTCCCGCTGCTTCTCTTGCAGCTACCCACACAGACTCTACTGCAAGCTGCGCCCGCTTCAATGCAGACGCCCTCCACGCAACGCTTCGCCTTCGCTTTCAGCCGCTCTCCCTCAGCTTGACGCCTTTTGGCACCTTATACCTCCCACTTCGCCTGTCTTCCACGCCGGCCTTCTACGCTTCTGCCCGCCTACACTCAGCCCGTCGACACTCCATGCTGCCGACGCCGACACTCCATGCTGCCGACGCCTTCACTCCATGCTGCCGACGCCTTCCACTCCGACGCCTTCACTCCCACTTCGCTTTCTGCCGGCCGCCCAACAGCCACGCTTCAACGAAATATATATATATATATATATATATATATATATATATATATATATATATATTTCTTTGCTGTGCCTCCAGCAGCCTTCTTCTGTCAGCCGCCACGTCAGCTGCAGCGACGACCTTCCCTTCTATTCCACGCTGCAGCGCATATATATATATAAATATATATATATGTATATATATATATATATACATATATATATATATATATATATATATATATATATATATATATATATATATATATTTTCAGCCCCTTTCAACGTTTTTTTGCTACAGCTCGCCTCCACTGCCTGCCTCTTGGTCGCAGTGTGTTAGTTGATTAGTGAAAAAAAGATATGCCAAACAATACAAAAACAAAACTCTTAATCCTAATTAATGGCGGGATTACTCAACCGCAATGGGGTTTTAATTTTTTTTTTGCTTCTAATCAAAAAACAGAAAACACACAAGGCGCCCTTGAGATCACACACTCAATGCCCTTGCAAACTCTACTCTAATCTACCCTAATCCATGATTTTGCAATCAATGGAGCACTTAGTAAGAAGTAATGGTTAACACCCTTCACTAACTTAGGTGTGCGTTCCCCGGCAGCAGCAGCGCCATTGTTTGGGACATCATAGCATAGCGGAGGCTACACTCCAACCCACACACTTTGTCAATCTGTGAATGCAACCCGGTTAGCGCATAGAGGCTATCCCGAATGGGAGAAGATTAGTTAACCACACACTAATGACTTCTAGTCCTACTCAATCCTTCTTCAACAATCAAGCAATCAATCTAACATAATCAACGCATCAAGATTAGGCTACACTTAAGCACAAAAATGCAACTTATGCAAAGAATCTAACATGCAAAGAGCTATCACACAAGCCTCAACTACACATCATTTCATGCACAAGCTTCATCACATGCATTCTACAATTCACAAACCAGATTTTAGCATCAAAACATCATTACAAAATCTAGATTAGCAAGTGTGTAGACCGCAACCTCAAATCATTGAATACGTAGAGAATAGAGAGTACAAGATTGAAGCAAGAAATGGAGATGGAGAGCCTTGGGAGAGCACATGAGAAGGAGCTATGGAGCAAGCTCTCTCTATGAGCCTCTCGACCAAATGACCAAAGAGTCCTCTATAGCTCTCAAATGAGCCACTTTTTATACAAAAACTCTAAAACTCCCAAAAGTTCCCATGTGGGATTATTGTCAAGCCCTCTCCCACATTCAGCTACAACTTGGAACTCTTTACAAGAGCCCTAAGTGTCTTTTTTGTTGCATCCTTGCATTGATCTTCATTCGTCATGCAACATATGTCTATAAAGGTTGCTGGCATGAAGACTGGGAAATCGTAATAGACATGCAAGTCGCACTACTTAGCCTCCTGAAACTCCAGTGGAGTCCATCTTCTCTTTAGTGGCATGTATAATGGGTCAACTCATTGAGTTGGTGGCACGCACATATAGACTTGGTTATATTTTGGAATTGTTAAGAATTCCTTTCTCCAATCTAGCTGTATTCCAAAATCTTTTAATTTGGGATGTGCATCATCTGTGATGACAGTGGCATAGCCCCCTCGTTTGTGGACTGGCGTGTGTGGACTGGGTGAGTTTTTCTCCACTTGGCTGCGAAAGCAATAAAACTGATCATGAAGGTAACAATTTGGATTTCTAGCAAGGTCAACCAATTGTGGATTGGCTAATTTTATATGCCGTGCCACATTAGACCACAATGTACCCTCTCCAGCCAAAGGGAGTAGTTCTTCTAAATTTGGGCGAGGGGCTCGTAGAGGGTATGGTACATAAGGCTATTTTGTCAGTGTGACCTCGGAGTAGGCCTCTAGTATAATTCTTCGAGTTGGCTCAAATGGTGTTACTTGCATTAACACCTTGAACATTAGCTTTGGCTTTAACAATGGATTGCCAGCTCGAATGAAGCCTTCATATTCTGCACCAGACAATGACTCCAAAACTGTATCATCAGTAAAAGCTTCAATATTGTCTTGGGGAACAGTATAGCGTACCTCCTGAGGTTTTCGTTGGGGAGACAGGTGAGGTGCCAGTATCTCCTCGAGGGCGAGAGGGTTAGTGGAAAAATCTATATGTTGAGGAGTAAGAGTAGAAAAGATGCAGTCGGCCTGAGACTTGTTTTAGTAGGTGGGGTATTAGGATAGGGATTAAGTAATTTACTAGCAACATTAGAATATACGGGGTGAGTGGAGATGGAAGATGAAGATGGTGTCTCTTCCTGACCTTGACCTGAGCTAGGGGGTGGGTGGCTAGGTTTGTGAGATTTCATAAACTCTTGAAGGTCAGGGATATCTTCAAGAGTTATGTTAGGATATTCAATATGGGTGGCATCAAAAGTGTAAAGTACATTGGTTAACATGGATTCTAAGTGCTTGTAGATATTAGAGTATAGTTTCAGAATTCTAAAGGGTGATATAAAGAAGACTCACATAAGTTTAAATGTTGGTGAGTATTGTAGACTTCAAGCCACCCATGGCTTATAATCCATTGATAACTTTATGCTACCACCTCGTAGTTGGATGGTGTTTTCGGGAATATCATCTGGAACAAACAGGTCTAATTTGTTGACACTGTTGTCCAGAATTTTAGAGTTTTGTAGTACCCACCGACACCAACTATGAAGGTTTAACACAATAGGATGTAATGGATAAAAGTAGATATCATATGGATTAGTTAATACTATATCTCCTTGCAAAATTTCCATTATAATAGTGGGGTCAGTATCACACTCAGTATTCTGCTTAATGAGGGTTAGTTCACCTAGGTGTAGGTCCTCAGACAAATTTATATCATATTGAAGTAAGGAGAGGGTTAGTGTAGACAAAAATAGAGTAAGAGTTTGAGGAGGGGCCCAAGGGGTAACTGGCAACTAACCTATCTCCGAGGCTCACTCAAGGAGTAGGCGTATGTCATGTGTAGGCTCTTGTCGTTGACTTCAATCCTGTATTGCCAATTGGCATTCCAACTCTTGTAGACATGAGTCATTGGTGTTAAGGAGGTTTGATATGGCGGTTTGCAAACCATCCTTGCAGCATCCAACTCCTCAAATCACTGTGTTGATTCCTCTTGGGCATGTTGGGTGGTAGTCTCTCTTGAGCTTCTGTGATTCTCTGAAGTCTTTCGGTAGCAGCCAACCTTTGACTGTCTTGTAACTGCTGGTGGGTGACTTGTGCTACTTGGTGTGCTATCACCATTCTTTGCATCTCAACTTGATTAGAACTAATGGCATCATTAAGGGCTCTCACTTTCTCTGCATGTGCCTTGTTTGTTTGTTCTCTTTCTTGTTGTAAGTGAGTAGCCCTTCTTTATGCTTCCTTTAGACTTGAGTATAACTGCTAGATTTGGCTTTTCAGCTCTTCTTCTTTGGGGCCATGGACATGTGCTAGAGTTCTTGTACTTGTTGGGCATGAATAGCTGTAAGCTCGTGGTTGTGGGTAACCTCCTTCTAGAGTTGCTCCTTAGCCTATTCCAGCTTTGCCTTAAAATCTATATTCTCTTTAATTGTTGAGCAATAGTTTGTCTTACAACCAAATTATTGCTTTCTAGTGATTTATACCTAGCCTCTTGCTCCTTAGTGGCCTTCAAACTCTTCATGTGATGACATCTCGATGCATGGCCTCTTTGTTGTCAAGTGTTCCTTTAAGGTCTATACTTGTGTGTTTGACTCCTGAATTTGCTTCCAAAGTGCAGCATCACGATCATGCAGCATGACATTGTGTGTAGTAAGGAGATGGCAGCACCATACCCTTTGCTCCTGCTCCCATAGTGGTGCACTTGTGTTTGCGGCCTCGTCCAATCCAACATGCAGTAGGTTTAATAGTCCATCCAAACCTTCCATAGTTTCTTGCATGAACTATTCATAATCGATATTCTGTAGGAAGGATAGCTGGGGTAGTCTTTCTTCATTCTCCAGATGCCTTCTTTTGCTTGGACTGGGGATGTATCTTCACTCGGTCTTTTACTTGTATCCGGTTGGGCTACTAGATCTTGTACTGGGGTTGATGTTGCTGTCTCAATTTCTTGTGATTCTTCAACCGGCACTGGGATTGATGCTGCTGTCTTTGGCTCCATCTCTGCAGGTGTGTCTGCCATGGTAGAATCCTTGAGTGGGGATAGGTTTGTGAAGATTGCGCTGGGCTCTGAGGAGGAGTAATCTGCTGTTGCGGTTGTTCTTGAGTGGCCTGACTGACATTGGCTTCCTGCAGTGTCACTACTTCCTGGTATGATCTAATTTCTTGTGCCAACTCAACCTCTATCCTTTATGATTGCACAACCACGTCAGGAATGATGCCCCTCATCTTCCTTCCTGTTTTCTTCTTCCTCCCTTTCTTTATCTGCTTGTGTTTCTATTAGGACAGCTTGGCCCTCTTGCATCTCTGCAGAGCTGTCAGTGCTGGTTGTTCACCAGTAATGCTAACTGGATCTGCTCTATTGGTTTGGGTTCTGGAAGAGTCCTTTTTGCCACATGGTTTAGGACCTGTGTCAGCAGGTAGGGGTTGCATATCTTGGACTGATGGGCTTTGAGTCAGTTTTCCATCTCTTTGTGTATGTAGTACGCCTAGTCCTCTTCCTTCTCTTCATGGATTTTTGCAATTCTGTTCAGTGGGACCTTGTTGTTAGCGATCCATTGTCTTCACCTGCATGACCAACGACATTGCTCTGCATGCCTTCTCTGTGGCTTCATCTCGGATATTCTCATATTCTGTCCCATTGGAGTTATATGAACTCTTCTTCAGCATAGCATCCAAGGGCATCTTGTCAAAGGCATGGGCGTGTACTTTGACTGGTGGTGGGAGCTGCAAAGCTTCACAGATTAGTTCTTTGGTGATTAGGACCTGCTCTGTTGTGCCATCGGCCTTTGTGAGACTGTGCCTTGCTTGGTAGCTTTGTCATAAGTTTTAATATACTCAGATGCACAAAGCTCCGTGTCGATGTTCTTGGGAAGAATCTGTGTGCCATTCTGTCTAGGCCCACTTTCTCCAGGTTTTCTTTTACTTCTACCTCCTCTTCCAGGATTTGGAGGCACTCTGGGCTGTGATACTGCAAGGCCACCTTTCCATGGGCCATATGGATCTCCTTACTGATGATGGCCCCATGGAAGGCTTGGGTATATGGGCCTAAGTAGTTCATCTTTCTCCGTGTCGGTTTCTTCTTCTAACTCCGTGAGATGAGAAGTGTGTTAGTGAAAGATGGTTAATTGAGATGAGAAGCGTGTTAGTGGTAGGAGCAATAAACAAGGTGTGTTAATTGAACAGGTTAATTATGTAGCATGAAGGTGCAGGTTTTTAGTAGTTCCGTGAAACTGTAGGTCGTGTGAGGAGGGATTTTCGTGAGACTTAGAGACGTGAGAGTTAAAGGCATGAAGGGGATTTCCGTCAGATTTAAAAGCGTGAAAGGGATTTCCATGAGACTTAGAGGCGTTGATTGTTAAAGGCATGAAGGGGATTTTTGTGAGATGGAATCTCGTGAGAGTCAGAGACATGAGAATTAAAAGCGTGAAAGGGATTTCTGTGAGACTGAATCCTGTGAGATTTAAAATCATGAAAGGGATTTTCGTGAGACAGAATCTCGTGAGAGTTAGAGACGTGAAAGGGATTTCCATGAGATGGAATCCCTTGAGAGTTACAGACATGAGAATTAAAAGCGTGAAAGGGATTTCTGTGAGATGGAATCCCTTGAGATTTGAAAGCGTGAAAGGGATTTCTGTGAGATGGAATCCCTTGAGATTTAAAAGCGTGAAAGGGATTTCTGTGAGACGGAATCCCGTGAGAGTTAGAGACGTTGAAAGGGATTTCCATGAGATAGAATCCCGTGAGATTTAAAAGTGTGAAAGGGATTTTCGTGAGACGGAATCCTGTGAGTTTTTTGGAAGCGTGAAACAACAGGTTCAGTTCCGTGAAGTTGTAGGTTTTTTAATAGTTCCGTGAAACTGCATTTTCTTTGGCAATTTCGTGAAACTGCAAGTTTTTATGGTGTTTACGTTTTTATGTTTTTGTTTTTATCTTAAAGATTTAACTATTACAAGTGATGAGTCCAAGCGGAGTTTAAAAAAACATGGAAATCGTGTGATGAAAATGTATATGATTTTAAAGTGCACGACATTGGTCGATCATAATCAAAATTAAAAGAGGATAAAAAAGAAATAAGAATAAGAAAAGAAAATAATAAAGGGTCCAAGCTCACACATTAATGTGTGAATGTCAATTAGAGTTAGAGGAAACGAGGAATGCGATGTAAGATCGAATGCGGAAGCTCACAATGGAAAACGATTTGCGTTGGAGCACATGATGTAAAATGACAAAAAAAGGAAAGATTTTTGAATTTATAGCGCAACCGTCAGACTGGGGTGGATCCCTTAATGAAGAATACCACATGGCATCTTGCGATCGGCCCATGGAGAAGTAACCATTTCACGACATGAAGCATGTTGGACCAATTTCACAGCATGAACTGTTTTGAATTAGTTCACGGCGTGAACCTTTTAAGATTGGCTCATGGCGTGAACGTTTTAGGATTGGCTCACGGCATGAACCTTTAAGGATTGGCTCATGGCATGAACCTTTTAAGATTAGCTCACGGCGTGAACTTTTTTGGATTATGAGCGCAAGATTGATAACTTCTACTTCTCTTCATGCTCAATCATTCAAACATGCATTAAATGAGTGAATGATACCTAGCTTTACCTTGTATCCATTGTGTGACAAATGGATACCTTCATCTTTTATTGTTGCCATGAAAACCAAGGTGACACCTTGGCACTTCTAGGTAGGTGTTGCCTGCAGGCGTTTTAGCTCCGTGTGGGAGTGTTTGATTCTTCCTTCCACCCAACTGAACAATGTTATTATTGGGTCCTGTGGTTGGGGGCTTTTATCCGTGTCCCTTTGAGAACTTCTTTGTTTCTTCCTTTAGGGTCCTTGTCCAGCTCCTTGATCGAAGTGGTTTACTAATATTGCTTTAGCAACACTCAACCCATCTTATTGAGTTGTCTTCTTCCTCCATACCAGTGTTTGTACAGTTTGAGCATTGGTTTTAGTTGGGAGTTGATGCTGCATGCTTTTACTACCCTTTCCATTGTATTCGGAGCAGTTTGTAAGATGGTGGCAACTAGGTGGGGTTTGGGCACCCACACTACCATATTGCCTTGGTAGTATCCTTGTGCCAGTAGTAAATCCTTTCGGACCCATTGCTTATGAATGCTTTGTGGGGTGTTGGTTTGTCTGAAGTACTACCAACCTGCTTGTAAAGGCCATTTTTTATTTTTGCCCCCTTTTTGAATCCTTCTTATTGTTTCCGTATTAACCTCCTTCTCCTCCTTGTGGGGCTAGTTTCTCAGTCTAACCTTGGGCACCCATTGTTATGTATGCTTTGTGAAGCTATTTTCAAAATAATGGATAAGTTTTTTTTGGGAATCAATAATAATTATATATACTTTGGATATTGTTTGTGTAGGGTTTGTGGAACTAATGTTTTTTTTGTTTCATGAGTTGATGTCACCGTTGCTCGGTGTTGATATCCCCTCAATCATGGCATGTTTCCCTGTGTTTGTTAGGCTCCATAAGAGTATAGACATGACACTATTGCCCCCATTCAGTAGTGATGTCCTCTTCTCCCATTGGATATTACATTTGCTGGCGCGTAAATCCAAGATCGTCCTAGGATCATTTCCTCTTCCATGGAACCTGCAGGCATGACAAACACCTTTCCAATCAAGGAATTATTTCTGATGGAAATGTTAACTCTTAATAAAAATCCCTCAGCATTCGTAGTTATCAAGTGCACACTGCATACTTGTGCATTGGTGGGTTCAAGGTGCGGTCTATCTAAGGCTACCCATGTCTCATATGAGATCAGGTTATGACTTGATCCCGTATCTATTAGTGCAATGCTCGTTGCATGGCATTTAGCCATAGAGAGTTCCATTCTGAGTCGTGCTGGCTCAATGTTCAGTTCCTCTTCGTCCAAGAGAGTCAAGGAAGCCATGTTCACGTATAACATTCTCTTATGGAGTAATTGTTTAGCTTTGGCCTCCCTTGCCTTAGCCTCCTCTTGAGCTTGCTGGATTTTTTCCTTTGTGACTTGTTTTTGTTGTTTTAAGAGATGTTCTTGTGCAAGAGCATCTCTTGGGTCAGTGGTCCAAAGCATTTTTTGAGTTTGCTTCCATTGAAGTAACCCTCCATTTGTACGCCGTCAATTGTCTCAATTCTAACCGACCCATGAGGTGTGATCTCAGACACTCGGAAGGGTCCTAGGCCTCTGTATTTAAGTTTCTTTTTCTTGGTGCTTCCTACACCATACATGAGGACCAGGTCCCCCGTTTCTAGTTCTTTTTGTTTCAAGTTTTTGTCGAACCAATACTTTCTATGTAATTTCTCAACCATGAGTCCATGCAATGTAATTAGCCTGGTCTCATCAAGCTTCTCTAAATCAATTAGCCTTTCAACTAATGCATTCTTCGTCAGACGTTCTTGCACTACAATCCTTAAGCTCGAAACTAGGTATTCCATAGGCATTACTGCCTCAACACCATAAGCTAGACGGAAGGGAGTGTATCTCGTCGTCGCTACCTTATATGATGTTCGGTATGCCCATAGGGCCACTATCAGCTTATGCTCCCAGTCCATTCGACTTCCTTCCAAGGTTTTCATCAAGATAGTACACAAAATTTTGTTTAAACTCTCTGCTTGATCATTAGCATGTGGATAATAAGGGTGATGATTCCCGATGGACTACTAAGAATCCAGCAAGTAAATGATCAATCACCTCATTAATAAAATGTGAGCCGCGGGCAACCGAATCTCGAGATAATCTGTTCATACAAGAATTTTGTTGTTGTTCGTGCATCAGCTCGCTTTTCGAGGCTCTGGCTTCTGCCCATTTGGTGAAATAGTCTGTGGCCATGATCACATATTGGGCTTGTGCCGCTGGACTAATAGGCCCAACAAAATCTACCCCCCATTTTTCGAAGAGTTGTCTTACAATAATAGGGGTGAGCGGCGTCTTGTCCCTTTGTTATGGGATAGCAAATCGCTGACATTCTTTGCACCTTTTGACAAATTATATGGCGTCTCCAAATAATGTAGGCCACCATAGTCCTGCTTGGAGTACCTTGCGAGCCATGATCTCTCAAGCAAAATAACCTCCTGCTATCCTTGAATGAGCTTCATCCATTATCGTGACAAACTCATCTTCTCTCACACATCTTCGTAGGACATTATCTTTACCTAGCTTATGTAGTTCTCCCGTAATTAATTGATAAGGTGCAGCAAGCT
The DNA here is from genome assembly GCF_041138505.1 of Cibotium barometz. NCBI lineage: Eukaryota > Viridiplantae > Streptophyta > Polypodiopsida > Cyatheales > Cibotiaceae > Cibotium > Cibotium barometz. The sequence continues at coordinate 29,719,822 of NC_141079.1, read as the reverse complement.
TGATAAGCCACCGCATTTTATCTTTGTTCAAGGGTGTTTCTTTTGCGAAAAACCATTAGCTAGATAATCAGATATCTCCTCGCTCCATTTGGGTACCATGTCCAGTTTGAACAAACAAGCATCAAGGAGGTCATCATCAACACCAGTTGTTGATTCCCCGTTTGGAATTCTTGACATATGATCGGCTAACACATGCTGTGTCCCTTTTCTTACCGTAATTATAAAGTTGAATTCCAATAGTAATAGTAGCCAGCGTGTGATTCTTCTCGTGGTGCAAGGCTTATTCACTAAGTATAATAAGGCCTGATGGTCCACAAAGAATACGAATTTGTTGGCCAATAGGTAATGTTGATACTTCTTGACAACATAAACCATGGTGAATCCTTCTCTCTGTGGTGGTGTAATTCACCTCTGCATCATTCAATTGACGACTAGCAAAGTAGACTGGATATTCCAATTTAAACTCACCGGGATGGGCTAGTACGCATCCAATAGCAAAGTTTGATGCATCAATATGCACATGAAATATGAGGTCCCAATTGGTGGGTCGTCGCCCAACGATTTTAGCATAGAAAATTATAAAGCGGCAATATACCCAACGTGGCCCATAAATCTTTGCACACCTTTGTGATTAGTGGGTGCGGGGATATACTGTTCTTTGAGACAATGTGTCCCAATATCACATGATGTTTGACCCAAAATTGGCACTTTAAAGGGTTTAGGGATATACGATATAATCGGCATCGCTCCAACCCCTTCCTTAAGCAAGCCAGATGGTGCGGCCCATCGAGAGTGTACACACAGATTATCAATGAACACCTCCAACCACTTCCTTAAGCAAGCCAGATGGTGCGGCCCATCGAGAGTGTGCACACAGATTATTAATGAACACCTCCAACCACTTCTACAAGTAGTCTTTGAAGGCTGTGCACATCAATCGTTGAAATGTTGCTAGGGCATCGGTGAGACCGAAGGGCATGACTTTGTATGCAAATGTCCCCCATATTGTATTGAAAGTTGTCTTATTGCTAGTCTTCTGGTGCTATTGACACCTGATTGTAGCCTGAAAATCCGTCCAAGAAGCTGAAAGCTTCTTCACCAGCCACTCTCTCTCCAAAACATGCTCCGTATAGGGCAATGGATAATGGTCGTTCCTAGTAGCTACGTTGACCTTTTTAAGATCGACACATACCCTAAGTTTTCCATTATTTTTTGGCACTATTATGATTGGTGACAACCAATCCGTGTGTTCTATCTCATAGATGAAATCCGCAGCAATGAGTTTATCTATTTCTTCCTTTACAATTGCCGCTAGGATTCATCTGGTTTGGTTTCTGCCTGGTTGGTCTTGATCCTTCCATGATTAGAATCGTATGTTGCACTACCTCAGGTGGTATACCCTTCATCTCCTTGTAATTCCAGGCGTCCTTAAATTCCTTACGGAGGGCAACGAGCTCATCTTCTTCAGCTGAAGTCAAGTCCTTAGCAATATATTCGGGTCTGGCTTCCTCCCCCCCTGTTCCCGCAATATCAACTTCCTTGACTTCGTCGGGCCATGGTATGATGTGGACAGCTCATCCTCCTTAACCCTTTTTGCCCATCAATCGGACCACTTTCCATTTGTCATCAACAGTGTAGGTTTTTGAAGTGGTCTGGTACTGAGAGCAAGTTTGGTTTATCCCCATTCTCACTTTTTGTTTTAGCCATGACTTTTCTAGCCTCATGCTCGGCTTCTGCCAAAGCTTTGTTCCGTTTTTTTATGCCCAGCTTTCGTAAGCTTTGGTGTTTCTAGCTCTTGAAGGGTGACTTTCTCCTTATGTTTTCCCTCCAGTGATATCTTAATTCCTCACCCCAATCCTTAGAAAACTCATCGTGTACCTTAGTGGCTTCGAGGTATCTCAGCCACCACTGGGCATCCGTGGGTTTTCTTCATAATAGGGCATTTCGTCGAGCAATATATCGTTTCTGTTTTCGCCAACCTCTAAGGCATTGAGAGTTGGTTTGGCCTTGTGTTACGGTCCCTTCTATGCTAGAGGCCTCCTCTTCTGATTCTTCATCAATGGTTTGCCAATTAACCATACAGATAGAGGTCGTAGTAGGGACAGTTCTAGATTCCACATATTGGGTCCCCCTGGGTTGCATCACATCTATGGTAGCTAGCACATGCATCCAGTTTTCACTGAAGTCCGGAGGAGGAAGTGATGCATACATTTCGGTTTCCACTTCTTCCTTGGAATTTTCCACTGTGGGCTAGCATATTTGTACGGATGTGGTCCGCTCCGTTGTGACCGAATCATTATTGCATAGTTGCCCTTCCATGGGGTGTGCTCTCCATGTTCTCAGATCTATCTTTAAAATTTGCAAATCCCTACGCACACACACGTGATCTAATGCGTAATCATGCACCAATTTGGACTCCCTCATGAAGGGTCTCCCTAATATTATGTCATATGAGTTGGGTTGGCATAGGAAGTCCATAACCACAAATGTATGATGGTAGCAAAACGTAAAGAGTTTGAGTTTCATATTCTCCAAAAGTTTAATGGGTCTTGAAGATGTCCCATGTGCCATTTTAATGATTAGATATGCTCTTTTTAGATCGAGTTTTCCCCAGTTTTCCCAGCAATGTTTTGTGATAATGCTAACCCCTGCCCCACCATCTAGGATAGCCAGTGTGTGGTACCCGCCGTGATGAATCAGAATTGTAGCATTTGTGTCGTCACTTTCGTAATAACATCCCAATTGATTATCTGGTATCTTGACGACTCGGGTTTCCCTTGTGTGTTTTAGGGTTCTTTCTGCGAGAGGTGGCAGAACCTCCTCTGTAGTGTCGGCTGGCCTTAGCCCGGCCATAGGGCTGGTGAACTACGTAGCAATTGCCCCAATGGCATTTGCACAGGCGTGGACAGTACAGCCGCGAGACTACCTATGTCTCTGGGTTCTCTGGAGATTGAGAATTCTCCCTAGGTGTGTGTCTCGTATTCATCCCTAGGGAAGGAATGGATAGACTCACCCTACGCATTTTCCTCAAACATCTTGGACATTGTGTTTGCTTGAGATCCCGCTTCTGTTTCTTCTAGAATTAGAGTAGGTACGTCCAATTCTCTTTCCCTTGTTGGCTCGTTTCTTGGATACATTGTATCCCTAACCTGGTTAGCCCTTACCTTGGCTTCATGAAGCCGTTGACATTCTTCTACTAAGGCCTTGGTGTCTTCGAGCTTCCTTATCTCCTCTTCGGCATTTGGGTACTCACTGACTCCTTTAGGGTTGATGGTCTCTTCCTTTGCTCCTCTAGGTCAGGCTCTTTGTGGTTGATCGCTTGATCCCCTTCTTCTCTTGATTGGGTGGATCCGGTGTTGATAGTATCTTCTTCGGATCCATCTTGGATTCTGACCCTGGTATTCTTGTTTGGGCACTTAGTGATTCGATATGGTCTCCACAACCAAAACATTGTAGCGGTCCTCTCTTCATGTTCGAGTTCATGTCATTACCCTTCCATTGTATCGTGGTTTAAAACACAAGTACTGGCATGTTATTCCGTAGGACATAGAATTCAAGGGTGACCTCTGCAGCTTCCTCATAGTACTCTCCGCTAAGTTCTGCTTCACGTACTATATCAATATCTTCTGATGGCTCTTCAATCAATACTTGGTTGATTTTAGCCTATGGTGGTAGAACCGATGGTGGTACAGGTGAAGTGTCATGTACCCGAAACATCCCCTAGGCAAATAGGAAGAGTTGGGTTGTCCTAAAGCTACAATGATTTGTCCAGGTGGTGGTGGTAAAGCCAATGGAGCTCTAGGTGCCAGCAGTTGTGCAGTTATTTGGAACCTTGGATATCTGCATGTTGAAGTGTCACGATTTCCTAATTTTACACAGTGTGCACAATCGAGTAGTGGCCTTGCTCTTAACTATGGACATTCGGTGGTAGTGTGATTCAATCTGCACATGGACCACCACACCAATTCCCTACGGGGGGTAAAGATGGTTATACCCATGCCCAGGTGTTTCTCTTCCCTTCTTTACCTCCTTCAATTTCTCTAGTATTGCGTTACTGAGCTCGTCCACAATCATGTTTCCGACTTGCTTGCTCCCAATCTCTTAGTGACTCGAAACTCGGGAAGTCGTTGTTGCCGAAGATATTCTGACATCTTTCAGTTGCAACAATTTGAGCGTATTATCTTCATATTCAATTGCCAATTTGCAACATGCATCTAGAGTGGCTAGTCGAGCTAGTACCAGATAATCATGGATCTTGTGGTCTCTAACCCCTCTCTGAAAGCAAGGCAATAACTGATCGTCAATTAACCTCTCCCGTAGTTTGCACCTTAAATTTAAGTGCTTAAGTCGAGACACATAGTCTCTCATCAACTCCATTTCCTTTTGTTTGATATTGTGCAGCTGTGTCGTCACAGGGCTCCATCTATCACCACTTCGCAAAGCTGGGTACAAACACATTCTTGAGTCGTGTGAAGTTAACCTTATCCTCGGGTTTGAGGGTTCGGAACCACTAATACGCTTTCCCTTCTAGGGTCAGTGAGAAAGCATGAATCATTGTCACATCACTGACAGGCTTGCAGGTTTTGCATGTGGATTCAAAAATCTCTACATGTTGAATAGGATCTCCGTCCTTAGAGAATTTTTGGATGAGCTTAGAAATGATGTGTGGTTTTATTTCTGAGGGTCGGTATTCTAGAGTAGTTTCACTACTAGTTTCAATGGTGGTCAGATTCCTTAAGACACTCAAGTGAGTGCTTACTGAGTGGCCTGAACCCACACTTTTTTGATAGGAAGATCCTGGGTGATTTGATACACTATTGTCAAGTGTAAGATCGTCTCCAATGAGCTTTCCATACCTTAACTGCATGTATGTATGATTTGATAAGCTACTTAGCTGTCCCAATTAAGTTTTGATCAGATTCTGTCGACCTCTTTCTAAGGCTGCGAGATTGCACAGAACAGTTTACGACGTGAAGTGTGAGAAAACAGTTCACGTCGTAATGATTTTCTGTACTCACATATTTAAAAGTTTTTGCTCTTGGGATCAGAATTCCACGTTACCTTGTTATAGGTGTCAATCTTTTTAAGACCTCCTTAGCCTTAACTTGACTATACCAAGCTCGTGAGTTGGATTTGATTAAGGCATGAGATTGTAGAAAAAGTTCACGCCGTGAAGAGAGAAGGTTTCACGTCGTGAAAAATAATTGGTTCACGTCATGAAACAAAAAATGATTCACGCCGTGAAGGTTCAAAAAATGGTTTATGTCGTGAATGATTTGGTTCACGCTATTAAGAGTTCTGAAATAGTTCATGTCGTGAACGATTTTTTGCACGTTCACGATTCTTACTATGGCGTCAGAGGTGTCAAGATAAGGCTACCTATTTTTGGTAAGGTAATCCCGTGAATTGCGACATTAATCGCAAAACTGATGTTGGGAGTGTTTTATGTCGTGAATGATTTGGTTCACGCTGTTAAGAGTTCTGAAATAGTTCATGTCGTGAACGATTTTTTGCACGTTCACGATTCTTACTTTTGTTAGAACTCATGGCGTCAGAGGTGTCAAGATAAGGCTACCTATTTTTGGTAAGGTAATCCCGTGAATTGCGACGTTAATCGCAAAACTGATGTTGGGAGTGGTTCACGGCACGAAGTTGCAGAAAACGGTTCACAACATGAACATTTTCATGCAGTTTCACGTGGGAACTTCTCGCATCGACTAATGTGATTCTGGGTGTAAAATACTTATCTAACAGTTCCCAAAATGATTGTGCCACGTCTAAAAGAAGAAAAACAGAAATTAACCTGCTCGTTCACGTTGATGATTCCAGTGATACAAATATCAAAATTTAACTAGAGAAAATAGTGAAGCTCTATTCTACGACCACTCCACCACACACATACACAACAAACACAACAAATTTCTCACGATTTTTTACTTGCACACAAATCTTATCCATTCATTTTATACACAATGCACTACTAGAATGCAAAAGGCAATCATGAATCTTATGCAATGGGAGCTGAAACTCCAAGAGGAAGGAAGGAACAAAGGTGTTTCCCCGGTAGCAGTGCCAAGAATGTTATGGGCTACCACACATCCAAGAGGGAACTCAATGCATCCACCTAAAGGAAGAGCAATAGAATACAATTGTCATAGGGTACTTACCAATGCTTCGAACTTGAGTCCCTTGAGGCCTCCAAGCTCACTTGTTAATCTCCAAACCTCCAAGCTGTCACTGTAGAGTTGCTCACACCGTAATGTTGATGCCACACAATCATGCACATGAGTTTTGATAAGAGCAATCTTCAACATTTTATTCATGATTTGGAGCCTCTTATATAGGCAAGATACAAAGTAGTAGGAGCCAAGTGATTTCCCGTAGATCACCTCCTACCTACATTCTCCATTGACCCACTATTCTCTCCCTTGATTGTAAGCTAGCTTGGATTTAGAGTCAACAATTGTGGGCTACATAAAGGCTAGGCATGTTCTTTTCCCACTTTCATTTGTAGAGGTTCTTTTACTAGGGTTAGATTCCAAGGTTTCTCACTTTTACAAAGGCTTTTACGTTATTGGCGTTACACTAAGGTTATGGGCTTCACATCTTTGGCTCTTTAAACTCCTAAGGTGGATGTTCCTTGATTTTCCCAATAAGGAACATGGTTTTGAAGCCTTGGGTGTGTTTGTTTTGATGTTTTCAATCGTGTTGCATTTCATTTTAGGACATTTAATTCGGTGGTCTTTGAAGGGGAAAACCTTAATTTTCCTTAGCTATTTACATGATTTTTAAGCCCAAAAGAATTGGATTTCATTGTATTAAAAGCAAGGTATTTCTTAACCTTACTGATTAAAGGTGGCATCCACTCCTAAATGCAAGTAGGACAAAACTAAACATGAAAGGAGTCTTAATTTTCCTTAGCTATTTACATGATTTTTAAGCCCAAAAGGATTGGATTTCATTGTATTAAAAGCAAGGTATTTCTTAACCTTGGTGATTAAAGGTGGCATCCACTCCTAAATGCAAGCAGGACAAAACTAAACATGAAAGGAGTCTTTTCCATGGATCTACAAATGTGGAGTCTCTCCATGAACAAATAGTTTGCTAATTTTTTGTTATGCATGTTACAAGGAGTGTAGAAGGGAATCTATATGCTCAAATATGGTCAAGTAAAAGAAGGGAATCTATATGTTCAAATATAGTAAATTAAAAGACTATATGAAAAGCTTGATTTCAAGCTTAGAATATTTCCAAAATCAAGATCGAAGCATAGATTTAAAGACCTAATTTAGCATGTTACATAGGTGATCTTCATACAAGGAGATTTTGTTTGAATGTACTAAATAATAACTCCATTTTTCAATAGCTATGAATGACGAGATGTTTTTGAAAATTTATGGAATCCAAAAGTTATGAAGAATAGATATAATAAATAAAAAAAATTCAATAGTTTATCTAACCTTAGATTTGAACCCAATTAATGCTTAATAGGAGGTGAAGGCTGGTGAGGACATTAAAAGAGATTAGACAAAGTGTGGGACTTATTATCTATAACTTACATGTTTAGTTTTGTTGAAAGAGAAGAAAGACTTTGTAGAAACTAGTAACAATTTTGAACAAGGATGACATGTTTGGTTTTGTTGAAAGAGAAGAAAGACTATGTAGACACTAATAACATTTTTGAACAAGGATGACATGTTTAATTTTGGTGAAATAGAAGAAAGATTATGTCGACACTAGTAATAATTTCCCATTGTGACCCAAGGAATTGAACAAGGATGTCAAATATGTTTAGTTTTGGTGAAAGAGAAGAAAGATTTTGTAGACACTAGTAACAATTTCCCATAGTGAACAAATACGTAAAAGAGTATGTCAGTGTATTTCTTAATGGTTTTTCTGGAATGGAACATTAAACCATGCCATTGAGCTCATACCGAAAGCAACCCCAATTGTAAGTGCTCCATACATCAATTCATCCACATTAATTCAATGTATAAAAGTTAATCAAACTAAAGCACCTCAGATCATGAAGAAGGGATTCATTGGATCAAGTTGTATTCTTAGGGTGATCCATTTCATTTTAGAAAAAGAAGGATGGAACCGTCTACATATAAATTATCGAAGATTAAGAGAATGGAATATGAGGAAAAAATCTCCTTGCAACTCATAAATTATTGCTTATTCTAGCTATCATAAGCCAGTATCTTTTCTAAGATTGAAGATTAAGAGAATGGATTATGAGGAACAAATATCCTTGTTGCAACTCATAAATTATTAGTTAGTCTAGCTATCATAAGCCAATATCATGAATTATTGGTTAGTTTAACTATTATAAGCCAATATCTTTTCTAAGATTGAACAAAAATCCAAGTATAATTAGATTCGAATAAAGATAGACGACTTTATACTTGTATTTTTGGATGACGTTTAAGGATCATTTTCCTTAGATATTATGAAAGCTTAGAGGCAAACAATTTTTATGGAAAGATGTCTAAGTGTTCTTTACAAGGGTTCATATAGTTTATCTAGAGGGTGTGTTCACACTTTCTCTACACTTGAAATACCTATCTCTAGCTTATTATTAATTCACACTATATCCATGGGCCTTAGTGATGTAGCAAATGCCCAACCAATAAGGCTTATATGTACTAGTGGAGATAGGATATGGGCAGCCACTTGAGTTGGGTAGCTAGGCAAAGCCCCATGTATACATACAATGTTTGATAATATGAATGGGAGAATAACTATTCTCACTCTGTCCAAGCAGAGCTGGCCAACAAGGCTTCTACTGGCTGACTAGTAGCTATCAGCCTATAAAAGGAGGCACATATATTTAGCATAAAATCATTCAACAATTAGCAAAGTCTCAAGAAGCTTTTAGTTAGCAAATCAGCAATCAGTAATCAGCAAATCAGCAATCAGTAATCAGCAAATCAGCAATCAGCAATCAACATTCTACCCCCTCTAGCCAGCATATGTGTAGTCCTAAAGCTATCTTGGACTTGCATAAGTAGCCCCAAAGAGTCTTCTACAGTGCCCTTGGATTGGTGGACATACGGTCTTCCTTGTCCTTGCGTTGGGTAGTCATATTGCTTGATCTCAAGCATTGTATAGGAGTTCTCCAGAGAAGTAATATAAGCTATTTTTTGGCTAGGAAGAGAGGGTAACTTCATATTTTGATCTATCTCGAGACTATCTTGAAACTAGGTATGTAAATATGTATGTGTGTGTTTTCAAGGCCATAGTTATTAATATTCAAGATTATATAATATGAGTAAAAAAATAAACACACACACACATGCATGCGAGTAAAGGGGGCTACCCTCAATGCACATATTATTGTGGTGGTAATAGACAATATTGATACAAATTACATCTTAAATTTCATGCTCCTAACCTCACAGTAGCCTGAATGATTGCAAGAATCGAAAATGGAAGCCCAAGATGGCACAGCGCCAAATCTATCCCGATCCAAGCCCTTCCGCTTGAGGTGGACAGGCTGGCTATGTGCGGTTAAGAGAGCTTGGCGCCGTGAGCGAGACTGGCGAGCATGGAGAGCCACGCGCCAAGAGACACAAAGGGGTGGCTGTCCACGAGTCTGCTGGCTGGCCGCTTGTGCACCATGGTGCGTCGCCTGTGTGCCGTGTACACAAAAGAGGTCAATTGTCTGCGCCTAAGGTTGAGTGGCTGGTCGTAGAAGGCACCGGGATCTGTGCGATAGCGCTAGCTACCTGAGAGTCAGCCGACTAGGCAAGGCTCGTGGGCCGGCGCATGGAGTTGGCCGTTAAGCGCCAAGGTCTTGGCGACCCTAGGTCAAACCCAAGGAGGGGTTGGTCGATAAACTAGCTGGTGGCTTGTGTGCGGAGGTGGTCAAGGGGTTGGCCGCCAATGTGCCATGCGCCACCTCCCATAGAGGGTGGTAGGCTACGTGCTACCATGGTAAGACCGCCGTGGGAGAAGGATTGGCCGAAACACTGTGGAGTAGTTCAGTGGACGTGGCCAAGTGGTCTTAGAGCCGGATGGCACACACATAGGCAAGGTCCATAGTGGCGGGCCTTGGATGCACCACTAAGGTTATGTTCATGGGGAGATCAGACACACAAATAAGAGGCCACATAGGTGGTGGACTTGACGTGTCGTCCGTGAAGGTTATCACGATACATAGTGAGACCAAAGCTCTAGCATGAGTAGACCTATTAGTAGTGCGAGCGTAGAAGCCGATGGAGTGACTCTCTCTAGAGTTGGAGTTAGTCTAACACTATGGTTGACTAAGCGGCACGACGACAAATAGTGCGCGGCCATGTGAGTGTAGATACGATGTGAGGCCAACGATGGACAGTTAAGCAATGGGACACTGAGCGGGGTTGGCGAGAGTCAACCATGCTCCACTATACATGGGGATGCAATGATGCCTTCTTCATAGAGTTGCCACCTAAGTAACATCACCAATGAGCCATCATGGGGAGTCGGATGGTGGAGCCGATATGGTGATTACTCGACAATGTGTACGTGTGGGTGTAGCTTATACACTACGAGGTCAACGATGAGGGGGACCGAGTAGTTTGCGTCTAAGGGAGAGTTATGACTAATTGGATTGGTTCATGATGACTAAGATGCACTTAGAGACTTTAGAGTTAGAAGGTTTCCGATGAGAATGATGGAGTGTGCTTGGACAAGCAACATCAGCGTGAGGGCACGTAATGTCTTAGGATTTCGTATGAAAGTCCTATAGGCAAGTAAAGCAAGTAACTAACGGACTAGTCCTTGCAAACCATAACCGAGGAGAGGTTAGCTTGCCTAAACCCTTGGAGATAGGTAAAGGGTGTTCTTGTGGATCACCTTGTGGGATGACCACAGGTTCGCGAGGGAACTCGTGAGCACCGAGCAGACGCTGGGAGTGTGTGAGGTGTACTCTGTGAAGATAGCTTGTGCATGGCTTCTCATGCGCTAGGCATTCTCATGGAGGGGGAGTTCGAGTGTGCCTAAGAAGAATCTCAAAGGTATAAGTACTCGTTGATAATTTGTACACATTGTATCTTAATAAAGAAGATCTATTATCTACTTGGTGTACACATCTCATCGCTATGACGGATTGTCTTTAGTGGTTGTTCTTGGTTGTCTTAAGTAATGATCATTGCTACGGTTGACAACAATGTGTGGTAGTACCTTTGAATGTAATAAAAGGAATCGTGCTCTATGTCGTAACAGCTCACTTGTGGACTATGATGTGTTCAATATGTCATAAGCTTAAAAGAGTTAGTGTATGCTCATTAAAGTGAGTGTATGCTCATTAAAGCGAGTGAGACGGAACTTAATGCATGAAGGAGCATCCACGTTGCAAGACACCCTAATGATGTGACAAATCTTGAGAGATTGAGAGAGAGTTGAGTGAGAGTGTTTGACATTTTTTTAGTACAATGGAATAATCATCGTACGATCATGGAATGGCAAAGAAAGCAAAGTTTCAGGGAAAGATTCTGCCTTGTTACAGTGGTATAAGAACAAAGATGATACCATCAAGCACTCGACTCAAGTTGAAGATGGCAAGGAACTGGACTTCACCATGAAGAGCTCTCTTAAAGATCAGGGGATATCTTGTACACCTATAGAAGAGTACTTTAAAGAACCTTGTGCAAGACATGAAAGAACACGTGCTTGGTCTACTCTGCATAGAGACCTAGGCTCAGCATGAGCGTGGTCAAAAGAAGTGTAGCATATTTAGAATAGGCCAAAGGAGTCTTGTTATCCTTACCGTTGACGATCCATTGATCGGAGAAGTTGTGGCGAAGGAGAGTTGTAACTTAGATCACATGGGGTGATCTCCGCTTAGTGAGCCTTTAGATGCATTTTAGCACGTGGTTCGGAGAGCCACGTGGGCAATCCTGGCTTCGTGTGAGAGTAGCATTGAAGAAGAGGGTCTTGCTAATAGGACTGCGAGGTTGTGGTCTAGAAGAGGCACATTGTGTTACCCGACACTTAGTGCTTATGATGGGTCTTCTTGGATGAGACACAAGAGACCATGGGTGGAGAAATTTACCCAAAGAAGAGAATAAGTGCACACATGGATGGAGTGGTGCACGCCTTGGAGCCCTCTAGGAGCCCTCTAGGAGCCCTAGGAGAGATGGATTTCACCTAGGTAGGGGGAACTTACAAGCCAAATGCTTCTTTTGGAAGACGAATTGTCTCTAAGCCAATAGTGACCACCTAGAGTTCAAGAAAAAAAAAAAACAAGTACATGGGTCTCACAACCCCGTGGATTTGAAATACCTAACTAGAGGTGTTGTCTAATGGGGGAAGCAGTGAAGAGTTGAAAGGTGTGTCACATGGTGAGAAGTACTATAAATAATGGGCTTGTTCAAAATAAAAGGGAAGGAGCCGATGGAAGGGGCCCTCACCCTATGCATCAAGTGGCAATGGAGAATCCACTATGACACATGACCATGGGAAGAGGTCTAGTGTATAGATGCGAGGTTTAGTGAACTCAAATCACTTGGAGTTAGCACTAAGAACTTGAGCTATGTCGAGATGGCATTGTGATAGCCACTAGTAAACGAGTGTGCTAGTCACGTAGCTTAGTAGCACTATGGAGAGGCTTGTGAGCCTAGGGTGTTACAAAGAAGGATATCCATTAAACTCCTTGGCTTGACAAATGCTAGATGGAAGTCGAGCCTAAATCATTCCTTAGACTCGTGTGACTCTATAGGAGGGGGTCTTGAATCAAGTGGAAGAGTGTGATGAGTCCGCTCATTAATTAAGGTTGCAATATATGGCTAGTGCGTTTAGGACACACGCAAGCTTGATGTGTTATGGTCATGAGCATGACTCAAGAGATATTGATGGTTTTGTGGTGCGGGATGTCTAGTGGCCGAGACGAAGGGGCTGGCCACAAAGGTGTGCTTCACAAAGGAAAGCTTAGAGCATCTAATATAATAGGCCTATCTTAACCCATAGGAAAGGGGGGCCATGGAAATGGAGAAGGCCGCCCAATCCATTGAGAGAAGAGGGTAGGGCTGCTCGCTTATGAGTGAAAGGGCGCCCTTCCATGTGTACTCAAGTGGCCAAAGGTTGCCAAGCCTCATGAGTTGCTATGTGGGGCACGGAAAAGGGAGTATCGTGGCGGCGCGTTTAGCAAGAGGGTGGTGGAGACCTTGGAGCTAGACGTGAAGGGAGGCCGCCATGCCCTGCGCATCACAGAGGCCGGGTCGATGTGAAGGTGCCCGTGCCCTAAGCGCATGAGGCAGGCCTATGCACAAGGTTTGCCATGGCCTTGCGCCTGGGCTGCCAGTGTAACACAGCGGAGGCCGAACCCTTGCGCATGGAGAAGGCGGGTTGGCTGCCTGCGCATCACAAGGAGGAGGGTTGGCTGTTGCACGTAGGCCAAGCCCCTTGGCCAAGTGTCGGCCTACACAACACAGAGGGGGCAAAGCCCTTGCGCTTAAGGTGGACGGGCTGGCTGGCTAGCTGCGGTCAAGAGAGCTTGGCGTCGTGAGCGAGATTGGCTGTGTGAGCCTTGAGAGCCACACGCCAAGAGCCACGAAGAGGTGGCTGAGCACGAGGCTGGCAAGCCGCTTGTGCACCAGCGCCAAGGTCTTGGCGAGTCTAGGTCAAACCCAAGGAGGGGTTGGTCGACGAACTCCTAGCCTGGTGGCTTGTGCGCGGAGGTGGTCATGGGGTTGGCCACCAGTGTGCCATGCGCCGCCACCCATAGAGGGTGGTCAGCTACGTGCTACCATGTAAGGCCGCCGTGTTAGAAGGGTTGGTCGAAACACTATGGAGTAGTTCAATGAACACAGCCGAGGCCGAGTGGTCTTAGAGCTGGATGGCACACACATAGGCAAGGTCCATAGTGGCAGGCCGCACCACTAAGGGTATGATCATGGGGAGATTGGACACACAAATAAGAGGCCTCATAGGTGGTGAACTTGACGTGTGGTCCATGAAGGTTATCACGATGGATAGTGAGACCAAAGCTCTAGCATGAGTAGACCTATTAGTGCTGCGAGCGTAGATGTCGATGGAGTGACTCTCTACTACGGAGTTGGAGTTAGTCTAACACTATGGTTGACTAAGCAGCAAAACGGATAGTGCGTGGCCATGTGAGTGTAGACACGATGTGAGGCCAACGATGGATAGTTGAGCCGTTGGGACACCGAGCGGGGTTAGCGTGAGTCAACCACACTCCAATGTACACATGGGGATGGCATGATGCCTTCTTCATAGAGTGGCCACTAGGTAACATCACCGACGAGCCGTCATGGGGAGTCGGACGGTGGAGCCGATATGGTGATTACTCGACAGTGTGTGTCAAGCTATGTGTGGGTGTAGCTTATAGACTACGAGGTCAATGATGAGGGGGACCGAGTAGTGTGCATCTAAGGGAGAGTCACGACTAAGTGGATTGGTTCATGACTAAGATGCACTTAGAGACTTCAGGGTCAGAAGGCTTTAGACAAGCACAATAGAGTGTGCTTGGACAAGCAACAGTGGCGCGAGGGCACGCAACGTCTTGGGCTTTTATATCAAAGTCCTATAGGCAAGTAAAGTAAGTGACTAACAGAGTAGTCCTTGCAAACCATAACTGAGGAGAGGTTAGCTTGCCTACATCCTTGGAGATAGGTAAAGGGTGCTCTTGTGGGATCACCTTGGAGTTGACAAAGTTCACGAGGGAACTTGTAAGCACCAAGCAGACACTCGGAGCAGGCGAGGTGCACTCTATGAAGATAGCTTGCACATGGCTTCTCATGCGTTAGGCATTCTCATGGAGGAGGAGTTCGAGTGTGTTATGATCCATGTTATTTGACGAATGATAGTTATGGTCATTTATTATTTGACGAGGACGCCCGAGTATTTTTACTAGTCAATAATGGATGGATTTCCATGTGTGGGTGGACTCCCATGTGTATTTGGTGACATTTTGGTATTTGATTTATATTTTTTGTGCACAAGTTAGATTATTGTATTAGAAAATTGTGCAAACCTTAGAAGGCTTGAGGAAAAAGGCTAATTTAATGGCAAAGTCCAAATATGGATGTGTACTCTATTTTTGGCTCAAGGCCTACTTTTGGAATATATCAAAAATACCCACACGAGAAGAAGCCACTCACGTTGGGGGGGGAGATTGCACCCAGTCTTGTGTTGCCTCTTGTGTTGATGGTGATGTTTTTCTTTCTCTTGCCTTATGTTTTGTAGTTGTTAATATTTGATATAATTTATGAGTTTTTGATTATTCGCTTCAAGAAGATTAAAGGGTCCCGTGACAGTGGTATCAGAGCTTTGGTGTAATTTAATTTTCTTGAAGGCGGTCAAAAGAGTTGAAATAGACAAAAACAGAGGTGATTTTGGTAAATTTTTTTGAATTTAAATTAAATAAGAACACGTTTAGGGATTTTTGTTTATGTATGGATGAAAGTAAGCTTGTCTTTAACCATTGGGCAACCAATCTCCATCAAGCTATTGCCTAAAGGGAAAAATAAAGGTGGTAAACCATTCTGAGAAAACTATGAAACCTCTCTCAAAATTGAAAAGCCGTTTTGCTAAATTCTTGACCTCTTTGTGATCTGTTTGTATCGATTGTACGGATGGGTTTCAAAATTGATAGCCAATTCTGCTTAGCTTTCTAATTGCTAAACCATTGAGGGAGGAAGCAATCTATAATGGACCGTGTATAATTCACCAAGAGTTAATTTATAGAGAAATAAGCTCTTTGAGAGAAAAATTCTGAAATTGATCTTTTGAGAACAAAATTTTTATATCTTCTTTCACCAAAATCACAGCCAAGAAAATTTTAGAAGCTTGGGATTTTATTTTATTTTTCCTTTTTCTTTTCTCTCCCAACGACGGTCGCGACGGGGCCTGCGCATCGTGAATGGCAACGATTTATGCTATATATAAAAGCTTTGTGAGCTTTTGCTTTCAACCCACATTTAAAATTAAAAAAAAAGGTTCTCCCTCAAATCTTGGCCGGCTGCGCGAAATCCAGGAGGCGCTGATTTTTTTAAAGAAATTCTCCCTTTTTACTCTTGCGCGCTGCGCTATCGAAATACTCGTGGGAGAAAAAGAAATTGTAAATCTTATAAAAGCTTTAATAAGCTTATTAATCAGCATAAAAGCTTCATAGATTTCAAAATATATATATAAAAGCTTTTGACTAAGCTTTCAAATAAGCTTAAAGCCTTACAAATGAGATCAATAAAATGTTTTACAAAAGAAAATATTTTTTGACTATTCCCATCATATTTTATGGAAAAGGATCTCATGTACATATAGTTAGTTTGGATTTCTTCTACAAATTTTTAGAACTTACCTCAAGAGAAAATTTGAGACTTTAGTCAAATTCTTGTGAATAATGTTGTTTTCTAAATCCTCATGAAGTTCGAATAATATAAACAGCTTGTTAATGAAGATATCATTAAAATGTTGCTTTAACCTACGGCTAGTTTTCTAATTTTAAAACAGTCCATGGATTACTTCTTGAAAAATTATACATTTGTGTATTAAGCTAACTTGGTTGGACTCACATCTAGCTCGACTTTCCATATGAGATAAGAAACCCTATCTTTTCTCTTGTTTTAATTTTTCTTATTCCTTTTAATTGTCAGGAAATGGGCGAATATCCGCACCATCCTACTATTCAAGAATAGCTTGATTCTCTCCATATTATTTTGAATCAAGAACGAGAGCATCGTGACAATTTTCAAAGAAAGATTGAACGACGTCTATCTAGAATGAACAAATATATTAAGAAGAAAGTTAAAACTGTGGAAGCATCTAACATGCATAGCCCGACCAATGACATTGTATCCACGCTGTCTATTGTCAAGTGTTTCAGGTGTAAGATGATGGGATACTATGCTAAATCTTGCCTGACTAAAAAGAAGAACCAAATTGCACCGAATGACACGCTTGACACCAAAGAGGTTAACGCACTCGACACATTAGCCAAAGGTGGAGGTATGTGTTAAAAATTATTTATTGTATACAATTTCTTGTTTGCTTTTGTATATGTCTTCTCAATATTCTTTCCTTCTAGACCTAGTTATAAAATTTTAGAAAACTTTAGCTCCTGAAAAGAATTTTAGACACCCTGACCTAACTAGAAAGATCAAGACAAGATTAGCAAAAGTTATCTTCAAGATCTAGTTGCCCAAATTCAAGTAAAAATGACTGCTAGACATTTCATAGAAGATTAAGACCAATTTAAAGATTCAAGATCCAAGCAAGTTTCTCCAGTCTTTGATTCAAGTTATCAATTGCTTAACCATCGGCTAGTGAGATGAGAAAAGTAAAGAAATAGCTCTCAAGTGACTAGAAACCAAGCTTAAGTTGTATGCCAATCACAATTACGAAGTTTATACCAATACCAATTCAAGTAAAGTTTTATCTAAATTTTTAAGTGTTCTAGTTCAAGATCTATTCGATTACAAGATTCTTTCTAGACCAAGAATTGCTCTAAGTCAAAGATATATTCAACCACAAGATTTCAACCCCTTAAGAACAAAATTTATTCAAGAATTGCAATTATGATAGACTAATCTCTCGTCCATTCAAGTATTCTAATCCAAGCTAAGATTCGTTACTAGTATATCAAGTTCTTGCTATCAACTAGGGCGCAAGATGTCCATCTTTCTTCAAGTTCTGATTTTAAGTTTTAGATCAATCTTAAGATCAGGATCCCCTTTAGATTTCAATGTTTATAAATACGATTCATAAATTCAAGAATTATAAACCTATTCGAAGATTATAATTTTTGAATTTAGTTAGACAATTACAAGATTAAGATCAAGAACAAATCCCCAAAACTCATCAAGTTATTCACAGTAATGTAAGTAATTATTTTTCAATCTTAAGTTGATAAGAATTTTCGTTTTGACCTAATTTATTTTTGGAATAAGACTTGTAGTCTAAATTTGAGGATAGAGAAAAGTTGTGTCGTCGGAATGAAAGTTTCAGAGGGAATTAGCTACTCCGTCTCAAACTTTTGTTCTTAAGGTAGTGTTGTGTGGAATTAATCTATAGTATGGGACATTAGATTGGTTTCACATGGCTACACTAGACGCATCTATGTCTTCTATCTTTCACCAACCGGTGTTTGTATGTGGAAGGTACCTCTGTGGAATGGGACACTAAGATCTGTTTCACATGTGTTCACTTGTTTGGTTTTATTTTCAGAAATTGTTCAATGTGATGATCTTGTCCTCCACTTGTGCCATGAAGCCATCCACTCATTGATTGCGCAAATGAGGACAGTTGCTTCCCAATAGGGGGGACTGTTATGATCCATGTTATTTGACGAATGATAGTCATGGTCATTTATTATTTGACGAGGACGTTCGAGTATTTTTACTAGTCAGTAATTGATGGATTTCCATGTGTGGGTGGACTCCCACGTGTATTTGGTGACATTTTGGTATTTGATTTATATTTTTTTTATGATGCCTATTTCTCATGAACGCGTTTGGATTGATTGATGCGATGTCAATTGATTGTTACTGACATGGTTTATGTTTATGAGTTTAGGTGATGAGGTGTGCAAGGGTACCGACTTAGGTGTTGCACAGTGCAAGGGTACCGATTTAGGTGTCGCACGTATGGTGGATTGAGTCGTGGCATGTGGACAGATCTCATTATTATATTCACAATATTTTGTGGCTGTATGATGGAGTTTGATATTATTTTGACATCATTGTGATGTGTGTGTGTGCACGTGTCAATTTATTGTATAGTGTGCGTGCGAGCACTAGTTGATTTATTTTGTAATGTGCATATGTGCACAAGTTAGATTATTGTATTAGAAAATTGTGCAAATCTTAGAAGGCTTGAGGACAAAGGCTAATTTAATGGCAAAGTCCAAATATGGATGTGTACTCTATTTTTGGCTCAAGGCCTACTTTTGGAATATATCCGCAAAAAAAAAGATTCCCCCTCCTTTTTTGGGAAAAAAATCAAAAATTTGTGCAACTCAGTAGAGTTACATAAAAAATTTTGATTTTTCTTTTGAACAAAAAGGGGATTTCTTTCTTTGCAATGTCATCGGTGCATGCTTGATGTATATGAATGCCATGACTTATGTAACTCGGTTGAGTTATCTATTAGGAATCCATGTAAGGAGCTCGTATATTGATCAAGTTCCATGGTGGATGTCCACCACGTAACTTGATCTAGTTACGTGGTACCTATGTGGATGTCCATCACATAACTCATTCAAGTTATCTGGATGTCCACCTTCTACCTTGATTGAATACACGTGGATATTCACCATGTAACTTGATCAAGTTACATGGTGCCTTTGTGAATGTGTACGTGGTCATTGACAGTATCCTAGGTGGTATACGTTTGGGCTTAAATCATTGTTAGTGTGTGATTTATCTTTACAACTTTGTGCGGCACTGTCTTGGTGTGTAATTTGGTTTATTCACAGCTTTGTGCAGCACTGACGTGATTATCTTTGTGAGACTAGGTGAAGGGAGGAGGGAGGCATCGATGATGGCAAGTGCATGTGTGTTGTGATGATGATCGACAGTATACACGGGATAACTAATAGATGTCCGATAGTTTTGGTTCTTAGGATATACTGGTGGTCTTACATCATGTGCCTTCTAATATTCAAGAAGCCTCTAGTGATTAATGCATAGTTTAGGTTGGGCTTTGTGTGTTTGTAATTATGTCTTCACTTCTACACACACACACACACACACACACACACACACACACACACACATATATATATATATATATATATATAGAGAGAGAGAGAGAGAGAGAGAGAGAGAGAGAGAGAGAGAGAGCAAACTCCTTAAAAAGGAATTTGTCTCTTGTTTGAAAAAATTTTTAAAACTAGAGTTTAAGTAAATATTACATACCACTAACTAGCATTAAGGCTTGGTTTGACCTTTTATAAAGGAAAATCAACAAGTTGTAAATAGCCAATTTGTCCACCATTAAGTGCATAATTAAATGTGATGAAAAATAAAAACCAAATTTCAAATATCTAAATATGAGAAACCAAAAGCCTTGTTGCATAATCAGAGCTCCTTATAAACACACTTTTCGAAGCTACAACCAAGTACACCATCAATCATCATTTCACAATTAACCACTTTAAATTAACATAAATAGTGGTTAATCACTCCCATTTTTCTCTGGAGGGCGGAAAAATGAGTGCAAAAATGTACGCATTTTAGACACTTGGTGATTAGACCTCTTTATACAGAACACCCAGAATCAAAAGCCCTTAATTCTATAGTTTTATCACTTTTCTAGATGATTAAGAAGTTGCTTTTATGCACTAAACTGGTTAAGAACCACATCGTTTTTAAGTATTTGGTTGGTTAGCCCTCTCGTTGTTTTTGTAAATCATGCATAAAAATGAGCTTTGTTTGACCTAAAATACCTAGTGTGATGACTATGGGTTGGATTTGTTTTTAAGAAGAGCAAAAGGAAAACTCCCTCTTTTTTTTTTTTTTGGTTGCTTGCACGGCTACATGAATGCAAGATTCAACATTGCTCAACTTAAATTAGGGGTGTAGGTTGGCAGAAAATCTACCACTTTTGCAATAGTATCTTTAGCCCATATTCTCCTTCCTTTCAGAAGGTTGCATTAAGAAAGGCAACTATGGAGAAGGGAGACTAAACAAATCTAGCTATTCGATACTCGATTTATTGTTAACTAGTGTTGATAGTGAGTTATAAGCCATACTAGTGGAAGCTTTAATTGGACGATTGGTGGCAGAGTGTGGGGACAACATGCAAAGTCTAAAATTTTCAAAAATAAAAATCACAAAAGAAACATCCACCCTTTATTTGCTTTATGATCGACTCTTTATAATAATGAACAATAACTGTACTTACACAAACAATAAAATGCTAATCGAAACATGTCATAAAAAATACAAAATAAATCTTCATCCATTCTGTCCTTCATGTTTGACTTCTTATTATTGTGAATAATAACATACTTACACACACATTAAATGCTAATGAAAATATAATTAAACTAAATATAAAAGTATTCGAAAACCAAAATACAAAAAATATATAAAATTGTCAGCGCGCAACGCATCATGACCCACCCTAACCAAGAGGTCGTGGGTCCGAGTCCTCACGCTGTAAGGTCGATCGAGTGTGTGAGTGGTGTAACTTCAAGCTCGGCTATATCCCCTCGAAAGGGGGCTTTAAAAAAATAAAAATAAAAAATAATTCCCTCCAATATTATTTAAGAATATATATATATATAATATATATAATTTCCTCCAATTATTTCTGAATTTCGTCTTCACTGAACTATCCAATATTATTTATAATTTCCTCCAATATTATTTCTGAATTTCGTCTTCACTGAACTATCCAATATTATTTAAGAATATATATATATATATATATATATATATATATATATAATTTCCTCCAATATTATTTCTGAATTTCGTTTCACGGAACTATCCTAAAGCCCTAGTTTAACACAACACAACACGAATCGATCGAATCATTTCATCATGGCTGTGGATCGGCCTGTTGTAAGACTGCGCTTCTCTTTGTCTCTCTTTCACACACACGCACACAGAAAAGAAGAGCTTCAATTGTCTTAATTGTTATTTTTTCCCGCCCATCAAAGTCTATCATTCTGGTGGTGTGATAATCTCGTGATAATCTCCTTTTGGGTTTGCCAGAATCACAACGAGGGCGAGGAAGAAGATGCTGTTTACCTGGACGACGAAGACGTTGAACAGGAGATTCTGATCGATGAAGAAGGTTTTTTTCTTTCTTTTTTGTTTTTATTTTTTTTGAATTGAGCCAACCAAACCAATTAATTTTGGTTTTTTTTTTGTTTTTTTGTTTTGCCATGGTCCTAGTGGATTCTGGTTAATATGCCTAATTCTGAATGCTCTTATTATATATTATATTAAGTTGAATGTTCTTAAAAATATGTTTCCACGCTTCAAATCACTATAATTTTCAGCCAATTCAAATTTAGAATTTATTTATTCAGAAAAAAATTATCCTTTTTCAACTTTAGCCTAATGAACCTCCTTGCAAAAAAAAGAACTAAAACCTTTACCAATCATCAATGGTCATTAATCTGTTTCACATCACTGTTTTGGAATTGGGTTGTCTTGTAGACCTTCCGGACGTGGATGAAGATGGGGATGATGCTGCAAGTGAAGGTGGCCTTGAGATAGGTATTCAACTAGTTGTAAGGAAACATGACAAATATATGACATCAAAATGTTCTAAAGTTTTAAAATATGATTTTTCCAAATGTTAGTTACGTTCTATGATTCTACATTACATTATATCTAAACTCATTATCAGGCTCCTTAGTTTTTCCAAGTGAGAAAAATTGAGTACATAGGTTTTTGTACGAGTTTAAAACACCGTTTTCAGGCTAAGATAGCAGAATTAGGGATGCCATAGCACTTACTTTGTGTTTGAAATCAATGCTTCACCCTCATCATCACTTGCTTGGTCTCCTGCTCACTCATGCTGGAAATGTTGTGTTTGAGCATTTGGGCATCCTGGTTTTGGCAATGGACAGGGTCATGTGGGATCAAGGTTGGTATTGATGGCCTAATCCTCGCCAGATGCGTGGCATCAACAATAGCATGCAGGAGCATCAAACATTAAGATGTCGCAACTCCACTTCGGCAGAGGACAAAGGCAAAAGTCTTGTTATAACCCATTACATGACAAAGGGTATTCCAGAGAATGTAGTAGATAGGTTATTCTATTTAGGAACCGTTCGGAGCAGCAAGACTGGTTATTCATAAATCTCGACACCACACGCCAAAGTCATCAAGGCAAGGAAGGAGACATCACAAGGTCAAGGTCAAAGAATAACCGTACATATCTCAATTCTCTCTCCCCTCTCTTCTCTCAACTTAATGCACCACAGTAATTGCACAATTTCTCCTCTCATCACATGTTTGGCTCCCTTTTTGCGGCTCGCATTAGTGCGTCTTTACTAAACCCATCCTATATGCAAACATGAAGGAGAGCCATGACTTAAGGGACACCCAAATAACCTACGATGGACTATATTGCCGCCTTTGCAATGCTACAGTATGTAGACATGCTGCACAAGGGCTAGATCAAATGAACACTTGAGTCAAGCGGGATATGTCTTTGAAGAAAAAGTTCCTATTATTTTTTGAAGTCTTCTCATAAAGCTTCAAACCATCAACTCTAGCACTGTTTTGAGAGCTCTTTTGGGGCTGATTTGAGGCTTCGTTTTGGCACGGAGTTCGGGGCTGTTTTTGGCTCCGTACCGGGCTGTTTTATGGACTGTTTATAAGCTGAATTCATGGGACGTTTTTGAAACAGTTTTCGGATGGCTTTTGGTGTTGTGTTTATATCTTGGTATCAGATATATATCTGGGCAAGAGTTGTGCTGATGCTTTGTGGAAAGTCCGGTCTTGTATGCACCCACACCTGGGTTAATTGCAAAAGCTTCTATTTGAGTAAAGAAGTTCCTATGGGGCTAAGTGTAGTGTTTTTATATTGTTTAGGGTTCTTCCCCTGTGTCTCCATGCTTATTCTGGTATTTGAAGTGTTGGTCTATATTATTGTTCTGGGTCCCCTATTTGTGACAGAGGCACTCTCTTTGAGCCCTGGAGTATACATACTCTGGACTCCACGTGTCGCAGTGTAGGTATTTGTAGGAGGGGGGAAGTGGTACTGCCATTGAAACATGAAGAAACACAAACACAAAGAGCAACACCTCCAGGCTGGAGGACACTTGATCCTCCCAACTCCATCTGAGCCAAAGGCAAGAAGTGGGTAAGCACATCAGTGATACGCAGGCCATGCAAATGATGGGAGAGCTCAATGGCTTGCCTTGAATAGCGGACATTGACTTTGTGCTCCATTCTGTCCCTTGTCCCCTGTCCCCTGTACAGCAACAATCAGTGGGAAGGAGAAGATCATCCCGCCACTCTTTGGTGTGGACGGTCCAGAGTGATATAACACCACACACATGCGATTGGAGCCACCCTCTCCTTGAACATCCCAGCTCCTTCGATGGGAAGGCATCGGAAAAGGTTGTAGTCAACTGGCTACCCTAGCACCTTGGGGGCCGCTTGGTGACTCGGGAGGGAGAGTCCGCATCGGTGAGGCAGCGATGGTCATCTCTACTGGCTCCGTGAAACGATGTATCAAATGGCAGACTAAGTTGGTCGACTGGCTCGCTCTGGGTCTGGCGTAGCCGGAGGGCGGTGTCACTAATTGGCCGACCATTTGGTCCATCTCCAGATTTTGTGTCTCGTTCACTTGAGGCCAGGCCGGTGTCTCATGTGAAGAGGCCAGTATTTTGCTGACATGGACGGGAGCCAGACTGGTGCCACCCGTGTATGACCTGGACTGTGTTCGACCCATGGGATTGTCACGCCATGGAAGAGCCAGTATTCGTGCCGTGTTTTGCCTATGGGATTATCACTCCATAGGGAGGCTCATGCCTGGAACTGTGTCTTACCTATGGGTCTGTCACTCCATAGGGAGGCTCGTGCCTAGAACTGTGTCTTACCTATGGGTCTGTCACTTCATAGGGAGGCTCGTGCCTGGAACTGTGTCTTACCTATGGGACTGTCACTCCATAGAAAGACGAGGATTTATGTTTTATGTCGTGCCATTTTTGTGCCCGACAGATATTTTGTACTTGTTCCATGAACGGGAGATAAGACTCAGGGGTCACACCACTTGTCAGGTTGGCTAGAAGTATGTACTTTATTCGGAATAGGTGATTGTTTCAGGATTATAGAGTTTGCGTATCAAATAATGCTGAGGTTAAGAGAGAGTTCTTGTTGAAATGTTATGACACTCCTACAACAGGATATCCGGGGATACAACGAACTTATGATTTGGTAAAACGGATGTTTTACTGGCCTAGATCAAGGCAGAAGCTCAAGACTATGTGGTGAAATGTTATCAATGTTAGGTGAACGATGTTGAACGCCTTCTGACTAGAGGGTTGTTGCATCCTTTGGAGATCCATTTTAACAACTGAGAAAGTGTTTCCATAGGTTTTCTATTGTCGGATTGCCATAGACCAATAGAGGGCATGATGCTCTCTGGGTTGTGGTAGATAGGTTGATGAAGATGGCAAGATTTCTACCCACAAGGATGATTGTGGAATCAATTGAATTGGCACAACAGTTGTTGAGCAGCTTTTCAGATTGTATGGTTTGCCTTGTGACATAGTAAGTGACAAGGAAGTGTTCTGGACACTTTTGGCATCTAGTTTTCCAAGAATGTTAGATTATGTTGAGTATGGTTCCTCTTATCTTCCACAGTTGGTGGGCAATAGAGAGGGTGAATTAGGTTTTGGAGGATATGCGTTGTGCATACGGCTTTAGGCTACCATCTAGACTAGGAGAGGTACATCCCTATGGTCGAGTTTGCCTACAATAGTGCTAAGCATCCGGCTATTGGTTAGAGTCGGTTTATGTTGATGTATGGATATCAACCTAGATCTCTGGTAACCTTAGGACTTAAGGGTATTTAGATTGATGCGACTAGGGATTTCTTAACGGATATTGAGGAGATGCTAGTCAGTGCATGGGATGCTATGAGAAGTGTTGAGGAGAGCACGGTTTTATGCTTGGAAGTTATCCGCTAGGTACTGTGAGCCTTATTGGATTCTTAAAAAAAATGGTGAGGTGGCCTATAAGCTAGAGTTACCTCCTCTTATGTGTGAGTTCATCCAGTTTTCCATGTGAGAAGACTCTAGGAGAAACTGGGGTTTGCGGATAATATTGTTACTCCTGAGGAACTTGTTGAGGTTGAGAACTTGTCCTTTGTTTTACATGAGCCGGAGCTCATGATTGACTTCAGGGAGAGGCAGCTTAGGAATAAATTGATCCTTGAATGTGCGAGCTCATTCAGTTTCCATGTGAGTAGACTCTAGGAGAAACTGGGGCTTGAGGATAATATTGTTACTCCTCAGGAACTTGTTGAGGTTGAGGACTTGTCTTTTGTTCCACATGAGCTGGAGCTCATGGTTGACATCAGGGAGAGGCACCTTAGGAAGAAGTTGATCCCTAAATGTAAAATTGGGTGGACTCCTCCTCAACTTGGGAGACAATAGCTAGTTGTAACATCGGTTCTTCCCAGACTTCATTTAGGAGTAAATGTATGAGGAGGAGGAGGACTCAACTTGGGAGACAATGGCTAGTTGTATCATCGGTTCCCAGACTTCATTCAAGAGTAAATGTATGAGGAGAAGTATGTTATGTACCTAATCCTCGGGATTAGGGCCTAATTTGGCATGGCTAGGGGGTCGTTGAGATTAGGGAGAGTATGCCAAATTAGGCCCTAATCCTCGGGATTAGGGCCTAATTTGGCATGGCTAGGGGGTCGTTGAGATTAGGGAGAGTAGGTGAATACACATGGCTAAGGTTCATTATTAATAAATCCATGGGAATTGGCTATTTATGATTGGATGGTTTTTTATAGCAGCGGTTATCACTAGATAAGTGAGGCGTGGGTTATTATCATGAGAGACTAATTAGTTGGTATGTGCTTGGTGGATCACATATAGTCTTGCTGAGGGCCTGTATGGGTAGGCTCTGGTGTTATGGGATGCTAGGGCTGATTTGGCATGGATCTGTAGGAGTGAGCTTTAGTCTCTGGGAGGTTTGTGTATGCGGACCATGGTTGGATGGTGAGCTTGCTTGCACCCTTCTATGTTTATACTAACCTCGTGTTTAGCCTGTGATTTAGGTTATTTCCTTGGAGGATCTTATAGATATGTACAACAAATCTTTGACCTTGACCTTCTGATGTAAAACTAGGAACCATTCAAAGCAAGCTCAAAAGGTATTATGAATTGATCTGCACATGCTCAGGCTAAAAAGCTGCCCAACCCTTGGCCCTTTGGCTATGGTGGTCTGCACATGCCCAGGCTTCCCAAAACTTTTTGAAAACTTCCACGTGGGCTGCCTTCCCCTTCCCAAGCAAGAGATCTATTACTGGATTTGTTTGCCTTGATGTTTTCTGTTTGGCACATGGTCTAATAAGCTACCAGGACATCTCGACACACCTCAACTCTAGGTGGGCTACTATGGGGGGCTCATGGGCATAAGACTGCCTGGACTTACCCAAGCTTGATGTGATGACAAGCAGCCTGACATGTCCCTGGATTAGGGCTCACAAGGGGGCATAGTGCACATCACTAACCCAAAACTGGCACATAATGGTGTTTAGCATGCCATGTGACACCCAAGTGCGGGGAAGCACACATAAGGGTTTGCACCTTATGTGTGGCATGCCATGTGGCACCCAAGTGCGGGGATGCATACATAAGGGTTTGCACCTTATGTATGCAGATGCATGATACTCAATTTTGAAAATATGTAGTGTCTTAGCTAATCACGGAGCTCATCCATGCAATGCATAGAACATCTATTATTTTATATTTGGTAGTTAGTGTTAATGGAGACAAGAATTGTCCTTTTTCTAGTGAAGGATTTAATGAAGAGTATATATGTTTCGTAATGGCTCCATCTATATTCAACCTAAAAATGAATTGGTGTGTGTGTGTGTGTGTGTGGAGTGCGTGTGTGAGAGCATATCTTGATACAGAGTTCTACACCCACTATTGGGCAGTGATGATGTTAGTGGGGATGTCGTAGTATCTAGTCCATACTATGCATAATGGAGTTGATAGTTATATAGTCTTGTGGGTTGACTACCATGAGTATATAACATGCATGTTCCTAAAAGGTGAATTTGGGCGATCCCCAAAATCTTATATATAAAAAAAAAAACAACAGGAGATTTGCTCGCTGAAGCTCCCGCCTCCCTCTCCCTGCTCGTGGTTCTGCATAGCGCCCGTCGCCCCCCCCTACCTGCTCGCCCCCCCCCGCCTGCCCATCGCTCTTTCCCCCCCTCCGCCTGCATTGCCCGCCGCCTGGTCCCCCCCCCCCCCCCCCCCCCCGCCTGCTTCCGCTGTTGCGCCCCCCCCCCCCTTTTTTTCTGTTCCGCCTCGCTTCCTTTCCTCGCGCCTCCCCCTTGTCTTCGCGCCCCCCCTCCACTCTGCTGCGCCTCATCCCCCCCTGCTGCCTGCTCGCTTCCTCCCCTTCCCTCTTGCGCGCAGCCCCCGCCTTCCCCCTTTTTTGGGGTTTTTTTCTTTTTTCTTTTTTCTCCTTCGCCTTCTCCCACCCCCCCTCCTTCTTGCTTCCGCCCCCCCTTGGGGTTTTGTTTTTCCGTATCCCGCCTCTCTGTGTGCAGTTCGGTTCCAGCAGGTTCCCGCCTTCGCCTCGCCTTCGCCGCGCAGCTTCAGACTCTGATGGAGGCTCCTCCCGCCCCGCCTCAGAGGGACTCATCCGCAGCCCCCTCGCCCGCCCCCGAGGTCACCCCCATCAGGCTTTCTCTTTCGCCGGAACAGGAAGCGAGCCTCACCGCAGAGGTGGAACGCCTCCAGGCTCATTCCACCATCTGCCGTATAGTCGGCACTCGCCCCAGCAGAGGGGAGATCAGGGATCTTCTTCAGGCCCGCCTTCTTGCAGATGTGGGCAAGATCCTGGATGTACAGCTTCTGGGCCGGGGACATTATCAGATCGAGTTCGAGGCCGCCCAGAGCGTTGCCAAGGTCCTTGCCATGAGTCCCCTTGACATCAGGGGTGCTCGGGCTTTCTTTAGACCTTGGCAGCATGGATTTGACCCAGCAGCGGCGGAGCAGGGAGAGCGCCTCTTCCATGTTACAGTTTGTTTCCCTGGTCTCCGTCGGGAGTTCTTCCGCTCCTCTCCAGGCTCGGAGCATTGGTGGGCTCGGTACTAGAGACGGGCCCCTCAGCAGCTTCAGTGGTGGCCAGAGCAGCTGGGCTACCTTCGGTCAGAGTGTTGGTGTCTGACATCTCCTCCCTTCCTAAGGTCATTCAGCTACCTAGGATAGGGGGGGGGTGGATAGATCAGAGAGTGGAGTTCTCGGGGCTCCCGAACCAGTGCTTCATTTGCAGGCAGGTCGGTCATCTGGCCAAGGCCTGCCCTCGCAGGAGACCTCGACCCTCACCACAGCAGCAGGCTACTGATGGCCCGCCCACAGATTCGGCTCGGCAGGCTGCCTCCGGGCATAGTCACCAGGGAACGGGAATGGATATGGGAACGAGGGGCCAATCCGGAACGGGAACAGGACCCCTTGCAATCCGGAACGGGATCCGGAACGACACGTTATCATATTTCAATACACATGAGTAGACAAATATACAATTAAAAGCAGGCAAAAAGAGACAAATATACAATTGAAAGTAGACAAAAAAAGACAAGAATTTGATAGCAAACTCAATGAGATTGTACAATGTACTTGGCTATGAATAATGAGAGAGAGAGATTGTACTTGGCTATGCACACTGTACTTGCAGTTGCACTCTGTAGGTTTTTATAAGTTCTCAGAGAGGTACGTTTTTTTTTAACGTTGATATTGACGTTTTTTTTTGAACGTTGCAGGGCAGCCTGGCAGGTCGTCTTTCAACGTTTTTTTTTAAACGTTGCATGATCTATTCTTTTTTTCCCATGTTTTTTTTTTAGGGGTCGGCGGCGGCGCTCAAAGCAGGTATCCGTTTTTTTTTAAAAATACAAAGGGTGCCCAAAACGTTTTGGGCACCCTTTAAAAAAGGCCCAAATTTGGGCCTTTTTTAAAGGGTGCCCAAAACGTAATTTGGGCCTTTTTTAAAGGGTGCCCAAAACGTTGGGCACCCGTAACCCTTCTATTCAAAAAAAAAAAAAGAAGGATACGCTATTACGCTGCCGGCGGCTAGAACGTGGAAAAAAAAAACGTCAACGGTGCCGTTTCGCGAATCAGGGAAAAAAAAATAAAAAAAACGTTGCTCCACGTTCCGCCGTTCCCAAGGTCCATTCCTCCACGTTCCCCCGTTCCACACCAATGGAACGGCGTTCCCATGTGACTATGCCTCCGGGACACCTGCTCAGGCCACAGAGACCTCGGAGTGGCAGCCTGGACAGGGGCGCCGCCGAGGGAGACAGCCACAGCAGCACGCCCAGAGACCGTTGCAGCAGCAGCCACAGTCTCAGCCTCACTGGGTTCCCGTGAGGAACAGCTTTGCTCCCCTTCAGGAGGAGACCCCTGCAGCGACTGAGGACCAAGAGATGCCAGCTCCCCCTCCTTCACCCCCCCCACCCCCACCCCCGTCCCCTCCCACCGCCTCGCTTCCACCATCGCCTCCTCCCGCCCCCGCTCCGGTTTCGGCAGCGGCTCCCTCTCCACCTCCCTCGCCTCCCCCTCCTCCCCCTCCGCCCGCCTCACCTTCCCGGGAGGCCCTGGCAGTTCCCTGGCGCTCACCTGCAGTCCGGAGAGCCTTGAGCACTGACCTCGCTCGAGCATCACAGAGGAGACCTATGCCGATTAGGGCCTCACGGATTTCATCTATCCGCAGTCGGCTGAGTCGCCTTGGCATTATACAGCGCTCGGAGGCCTTTGATTATACCTTTACACGGCTTTTTGGAGCAGAGGGCCCCCATGAGCCAGCACCCATTCGAGTTCATGTAGTGATACCTCCGGCCGGCGGGGAGGAGGCACTAGACTCAGCGGTGGCCTTCTCGTTCCCTCTATGTAGACCTTGTGACCGGGAGTGGACTCTAGAGCTCGCTCTCAGCACTTTGAAGACTCAGGCAGTTGAGTTTTCTCACCACATGAGCGATCTGGAGGTGACAGATGTGATAGGCCGACTTTGGGAGTTGGCTCATTTTTTCTTGGATCCCGGGAGTGTGGATACCTCAGGGATTCGGCATTTGGTCGTGCGCATAGTGGCAGACTTGGCACGCGACCCTGGATATGTGAGTATACACGAGGTTTCTCTGTCAGAGCAGGAGGCAGTCGCCATGGGCCACAGCCACTGGCGCCTGATCCGGGATTCTTGCAGTACACCGGGTGGGTAGATTCGCAGCCGTTCAGATGGGGACTACTCTCCATCCAAGCCGCTTGCGAAGGCCCGCCGTACGGCTGAGACAGCATCCACCTCAGCAGGGCATCCATGAGGATCATCTCATGGAATGTACAGGGCCTTGGCGGAGCACACTTTATACGCTATCGAGGTTGCTTGAGGCAGGAGCTTCAGAGATGCCTGGTTGGTGGCAGCATTGACATTTTGATGATGCAGGAGCACCACTTGGGTGAGAGCAGGATCCGGAGATATGGTTCGGTGATGCCTGGTAGATGGGACACTTTTTGGTCTGCAGGGTTTGGTCCTTTGGGTGGAGAGGGAGGAGTATGCATGGTTATTGCAGATGTATGGCGGCAGGCCATTGTGGATCGAGGGATCATTGTGCCTGGTAGAGCACAGTATGTCATTCTGAGGATGCATGATGAGCTATTGGGTGTGCTCAACATCTATGCGCCCAATCATGCTAGTGCCAGAGCAGAGTTTTGGACTCAGGTTACAGATGCATTGCAGAGGCCGCACATTGGTGTGTTGGGGGAGACTTCAACATGCTTGAGGACCCGGCAGATAGGGTGGGAGGCAGTCATGTTACAGTGCACGGCACGGAGCTTGCAGCTTGGGACCGGTTTTGCATGTCACTGAGGATCACTGATGCATGGCAGCATGGGGCTTTCTCCCGGTCTCAGGACAGTCTTAGTTTCTCTCGGTCGGATCGCCGGCAGGAAGGGACTAATCTATCACGGATTGATCGCTTTTATGTGGACGACTGGTTAGGGGAGCGAGGGGGCTCCGTCGGCATTCTCGCTGGCACCTCATTTTCAGATCATGCGCCAGTTATATTGACATTGGAGGAGGGGACCCGGGAGCCCAGCTTGCAGTTGAGGATCCCAGAGAGGGTACTTACAGATCCCAGTCTCGCTGAGGACATTGAGAGGATCTGGCATGATAGTCAGTGCTCTGACCAGGATGCAGCGGGCCAGTGTGCCCAGGGACTCATTGATCTTAGCTCTTTTCTACACGCTGCAGCTTTGACACGACTGGGAGAGATTCGCGAGCGGGAGCATCGGCTGAGACGCAGCCTTGCTTCGCTACAGCGCCTTCAGGAGCAGCAGCCTGCATGTGAGTGGGTGGCGTCCCAGCTGAGCCAGGCACGCCAGGAGGTTAGAGAGGTAGAGGAGCAGAGACATGAGTTTTACTATCGTCGTCAGGCCTCTCAGTGGACGCAGCTTGGTGATAGAGTGACTGGAGAGTTTTTTGAGATCACTGGACCCCGTCATGCGCGAGCAGGAGTCCGCTAGCTTGGTAGACCGGATGGATCGGTAGCTACTGAGCTCGGGGAGATCAGAGCCATTGCTACTGCATTTTATAGTGACCTGCTTTCAGCGGAGCCAGCCACTGAGGATCGAGATGTTTGCAGACAGACTGTGTGGGCCCATGTGCAGAGGAGGGTCACAGACCATATGCGTACAGTTCTAGGTGCGCCTCTGTTAGAGATTGAGCTTGCCGAGGCCTTGAGGGTCCTGCCGCGACATAGTTGCCCAGGGGAGGACGGACTGACGCCGGCCTTTTTTATGCGCTATTGGGACCTATTGGGGCCAGGCCTCCGCAGGGGCTTTCAGCATGTTTTGGACACTGGGGTGATGCCGCAGAGCTTTTCAGAGGGCTTGATCTATCTTATCCCCAAGGGGGAGGGAGTATCAGATGACATTCGGCATTGGAGGCCTATTACGATCCTCAATAGTGTCTACAAGGTCTTGGCAAAGGCCTTGAGTTTGAGGATCCAGCCCTTCCTGGGGGAGTTGATTCATGCTACTCAGACAGGATTTGTCAAGGAGCGCAGTATCCTTGACAACATCTTTCCTTTCTGGGAGGCGACGGCCCGAGCTAGATTTCTTGGCGAGGACTTGGTCGTGATGCTTCTCGATTTTGAGAAGGCATACGATAGAGTTGATTGGGGTTTCTTAGAGGGCACTATGCTTCGCCTGGGCTTTGAGCCAAGATGGATCAGAGGGGTGGCAGCTTTGTATTCCACAGCTCGCAGCCAGGTGCTGATTGCAGGAGGACAGGGGCCGAGTTTTGAGCTGACCAGATCAGTCCGTCAGGGGTGTCCTCTCGCCCCTTTCCTTTTTCTCTTCTTTGCGGAGGCTATGAGTATGTATTTGACGGCAGAAGAGGTTGGTTTGAGAGGACTGCAGCTCCCAGTCCGGGGGGAGGACCTGCTTGATGCTGAGTTTGCAGACGACACGGGCTTATTTTTGCATGGCCATGAGGCCAATCTTATTCGGGCTGAGCAGTCGCTCCAGGTTTTTAGTGCAGCTTTGGGAGCATTGATCAATTGGCGCAAGACAGTGGCCTTTTGGATCAGTAGTGCTCCCCGGTTTTAGATGGATTCCTCCAGGCACAGCAGTGCGGTATTTGGGATGCCAGATTGGCCTAGATTTGTCACCTGAGCAGCAGATTGCCCCGCTTCTTCTGAGCATTCGGAAGAAGCTATTGTATTGGAGTACAGCTCGACTATCCTTGGCTGGGAGGGTGGTGGTGGCAAATCAGGTGCTATTAGCGACCATGTGGTACATTACGTCTTGCTGGATTTTCTCGAGCTCTTGCATCAGCCAGGTACAGAGGCTGATCAGGAACTTTCTGTGGTCTGGGAGGGACGGTCAGCCAGCTCGGGCAAAGGTTGCATGGGCAGTTATTACACTTCCGCTGGCTCAGGGCGGTTTGGGCATTATAGATCCAGTCGATTAAAGTAGAGCCTTATTGGGGAAGCTTATTGTTCGGGGGTTGCTTCCAGGCACTGAGCCTTGGAAAGAGCTCCTCTTGCAGCGATTACAGGCTCGGGCGCCCCCAGCAGGGGGTACTTGGGCACCGGAGATTCGCTGGATCTTCATAGAGATGAGGAGGACAGGCCTCAGTAGAGGATGGGAGGACAGATTTGCTTTGAGTATCCTGAGAGCTTGGGAGCTGCTGAGACCGGGGCTCTCTCAGCGGCCTCCTTCCTGTGTTGAGGAGCGGGCCAGGCAGCCGCTTATTTGGAGCCCAGCGGTTCGCACGGAGCAGGGTCATATGCTGGGTTCTCGGCCTCGTCTAGCCTGGGGACCTTTAGCGGCAGGCCCAGCTCGTAGTTTTGGAGACTGGCAGGCTTTCTGCAGTCTACCAGAGGAGATCCAGGTGGAGAGGCTGAGTCACTTCAGAGGGGGGTTGATTATGAGGGATGATATACAGGAGGCACTCACAGAGGAGTGGTTGACGCCTCTCGAGCCAGTGGCCCCACGGTGGATGGGAGCCTTTACACAGTTGGAGATCTTGATTGCTGTCAAAGCTAGCACTGAGGATGGCAGATGCCTCTACTATGAGATTCAGGATGAGGGCAGACTCCAGAGAGTGGAGGTGGAGTCGCCTTTGGTTGCAGAGTGCACCTTTCAGAGGATTCGGGTAGTGGCCGCCGCTTCCCGGAAGTGGCATATTGACCCCGACCCTGCTGATGTGCTCTCGGATTGGCGCATATGGGCATATGCAGCGCGCCCCTTGGCCCGGCTACAGTGGGACCCCGGGGAGTACGAGTGGCATGATCCTTATGCATCCCTTGAGGCCACGAAGATCACCTTTTTCCAGTATACTGTTCGGCTGGGACGGCATATTTTGACGGCGAGGAGGACGGTTTCTCTAGCGGCAGCGGGGCATTGGCGACTACAGGGACTCTCACAGGAGTTCCTGGAGGATTTCTGGGCTCGGCTCTGGGCTAGTCGGCAGGCTCGCAGGATCTCGGCTTTTCAGTGGCTGGTCGCCCAGGGGCTCAGCAGTTGGCACTTGGCTTGTTTACAGCGGTCTTCCGGCGGCCTGCGTCCGTTGCGGCCATCCTATGGAGACATAGAGACACTGCCTTTGGGACTGCCCTCAGGCACAGCAGATTTGGTTGCGGATGCTGCGTATTCTGGCCCCCCTCTCTCCAGAGGGTATGTTTACGTGGGGTGCCGTTGCTTGGTCGACTTCGTCAGGGCTTGCTATGGGCTATGAGATGGAGCAGGGCAGTCAGGCCATCAGATTTATTAGGGGCCAGCCTCGCCTGGTTCCGGCACCGGATTTCTCGTCTGCCAGCTGGACACAGGAGAGGGATTTACGATGGGAGCTCCTCAGCAGCCTCACCATCTGGTTCACCTGGAGGGCCCGGTGTTTTACGGCCTTTGAGGGGAGATTGGAGCCACCAGCAGAGACTGTACGGGGGATTTGGCAGGAGTTGATCCACACCCTGCGAGGACAGTATGACCGCATCCGGGGAGACTCGGATGAGGCGATCTTACGGCGCCAGGCCTTTCACACCACTTGGCGCTGTGGCCCTTTCTACACCTTACACACGGGATCCCCCCGTTGGCACTACAGGCCACCTGTTTGGCTCTTCCCCCCCCCTATTGTATGATTTAGCCGCTCAGTTCTTTGTACTAATGCTTGTATTTTGCAGCACCTAGGGAGAGTCTCCCGGGCTGCCATGGTGTATTCGCTGCTCTATCTCTCTTAGGAGCAGGAGAGATCTCTTTTGTAGCCCTACGGGCGTTTTTATATAACTAATGAAAGGATCTTTTCTCGGAAAAAAAAAAAAAAAGGTGAATTTGGGCATGTTCTTGGATTCATCTAGGCATATAAAAATGAATTGGGCTTGGCAAGGCCCTCTTCATTGATTCAAGGTCTAGACTTAGGTTGAAGACTTGTATTAGACCTTAGGGTAATTTTTAAAACCAAACTCATAAAAACTAGGATTTATTCATAAGTAGACACTCAAACCACCATGCTACAAGGCCCTTTGTGATCCACATAGGGGTGGTGTTTTGCATAAAGCAAATTCCCCCCTTCCCCCTGAAACAAAACCACTCCCCCACCTCCCTCCCTCCCCCCCCCCCCCTTCTCTCTTCCTTTCTTTCCCCTCGAAGGAGTTTTTCAGAAACTAGGGACCTATTTGGGCGAGTTTTTTCCTTTCTCAAATATATATCAAAAGCTTATTTTTTCAGGCATACTCTCTATAAGGGTTGGAACATTTTGGCACGATTCTAATTACAGTCTCTTCTCTATTATCATGCAAATAGTGTGTCAAGAATAAATTGTGGTTTGGAAGATAACTCAAAAAGGTAATATAGTACGAATCATCTCTCATAAAAGTTTCTTTGTTTGTTCTGGGGATCTCATCGACTGATTGCAAAAGATGGCGATCCAGAGGAGGATGACTCGATTCACATCTTCACTGGTCACTCAGGTATGCAAATATAAATATAAATTTAAATACACGTGCACACGAGTTTAAAGCTTCTGGTGAGAAGGAATCATTTACATTATATGGATTCCCCAAGCATTTCTTTAAAGTATTTGACAATATTTGATCTTATTGGCAATTTACTGGCTTATCACTTGTTTATTGTTTCTATCTTCACTGTGAACAGATTCTGTCTATGCAATTGCTTGCAGCCCGACAGATCCAGATTTAGTGGCAACAGGTGGTGGGGACGATAAAGCTTACATATGGAGAATAAGAGACAGCTCATCTCCTCTTGAGCTCAATAGTATGATCCAAAGGGCTATCTATGAGCTTAATAATGGATTCTTTTTGCAACTTGATAATTACAATGCCACGAGGAATTTGTTTTCTCAAAATAATTAATAAATTACTAGCATGGGATATTTCACTGTTAGATGAAGGCGCCATTTTTGGTCTTTTTTAATAAAGATAACATTGTTGTTGGCGTGCAGATCATTTGGATTCTGTCGGAGCGTTGGCTTTTAGCAATGATGGGTCATTGCTTGCTTCAGGAGGCTTGGATAGTCTAGTTAACATTTGGGTAACATCGTCTGGTGTGTTAAAGCACAAGCTAGAGGGTCCAAGTGAAGCAATTGAGGTGATTTTTTTCTTTGAAGATTTGTGTTTATTACTATATTTTGGAGGTCAGAGGTCGCTGACTGAGTTTTTTTTATGTATGTCATAGTTACGGGAAAGCAACATTTTTTAGGGAGACGGGGAAATGCCATGTCAGCAAGGGAGATGCAAGCAAGGGAGAGGAGGGGAGAAGAACAACAAAAAGGCATATGAATTTAAGAAAATATGAGAGAAAAGGAGTAGAGAGCAGGAGAGGGGAGATGGAAGAAAAGAAAGGGCAAGAAAATCACTGTTTTGGGCCTGCATGAGGAGTTTTGTAGGTGAAAGACTAGGTGGTGTTAGGAAACCCACCAAAATTGCAAGGAATAAATGGCTGAAAATGTGCCGTTTCAGAAAATGGAAATGGCTGAAACAGACGTAACACATTTCCGACCTTGAGATCCTTGAAACAAATGAAAAAGCCCAAAAATCAACCATGTTTGATGTTCCCATAACTAAGATGGATGGATGGAGCCAATGAGGTGATAGCCCAAGTGGTGATGGTGTTAACCTAGGACCAAGAGGTCCTGAGTTCAAAACCCCCCAAGGTGCTTCCTTAGTGACATTGCCTACGGGTGGACAAAAGAGCGCCTACTACAGACGGGTGCCCACGGGCGGTGAAAAATGGTACTACGGGAGGGTGTTGGGCCTAAGGCTAGTCAGGAAAAAAAAAAAAGATGGATGGATGGATGTGCGATAATGGCTTCCAATCCATTTAAATATTTTGGTATGTCTATATTCTTGATAGATTAACATGTACATGGTAACTCATGCCTTCACCTTTGCAAGGGTTTTATATATCAAACAAATAATCTCAAATTTCATTATGACATTTGGTTCATGTCCTTGATTGATGTCATGGATATGCACTTACCTCCACAGAGCTCTTGTAGCTTTGGCCCGAGTCTCGTAAGGTGGAGCCATCATCTTGCACATATAACATACAAAGACCATGAATGGGGTTGCTTGCTAGCTCGCCACCCAACCATAGCTCCATCTGGAGCTCCTTGAGCTTGTGGCTAGACCATCACTGACTCTGCTTATTGCTCAAACCTTATCGTCTCATACAATCCAAGTGTATGGCTTGAGCTTGGTCAGGACTTGATCAGGGTCTTGATCTTTTGGGCATTCTTAGTTGAGCAACACACTCACTTATATGGGCATTGAGTTAATAATAAAAGCAGTGTCCTAAAGTCGCTTACAGGGTCCCATTAATAATAAGCCTAGTCTCATCAAGTAAGACACCATAGCTATGTTCCTTACGAACATGAAATATACCCTCCGTTAAACTAGAGCTTCCTATCAAGTGGTGAAGTTTTTGAAAGAAAATAAGAGACTTGTCTATTGGTTGACTCAAGTGTCTCCCAAGAACTATCATACTGAGAAGGATCCCTCCACTTAATGAGCATCTTAGGAATAATTCTACTTATAAGAGTCCTTTCTCAATATTCTAGAACATCTATGGTTCATGAAGAGCAATGGAGTTTTATTTGCAAAAAAAGAGACTTCTATTAAGGAACAAATACAAAATCATGGCCATAGTAGCCAGAAACGTCTTAAACGTTTAGAAACAGAAACGTCTGAAACGTGCTTCGCACGTTTTTAAAAAAGGGTGTAAAATAAGAAACACCGATTAAAAAAAAAAGGTTTTTTATAATTTTCAAGTTGGCTTTTATCGACAATGATGTCCACCTGTGTCCATCCTAGGAATTTTTGCCACCCTGGATAAAATAGGAAACATCGATAAAAAAAAAGGTTATTTATAATTTGGGGGGAGAGGGAAAATCTAAAATTAGGGGGAAATTGATAAAGAAGGGAAATTTCAGATTCAGGGAAGATTTGAAGAGGGAAAAGTGAAATTTTGAGAAATTTGAAGAGGGGAAATGTTGAATTTTGGGGGAAATTGAATACAATTGGAGAGAGAGGAGGAGGGAAACTTGAAATTTAGGGGAATGTGAAGAGGGAAAACATGAATTCTGGGAGAAATTGATGAGAAATCTGAAATACCCTAAAATTTGGGAGGAAATTGCAAATTTGGGGAAAAATTCAAGCTGTAGAAGGGGTAATTGTAGATGGTGAATCGTGGAGTTTCTTAAAATTTCCAGCCATTATAATTTTTTTCCTTTTTTAATAATCTTTATCTTTTTTGGTGAGCGTAATTTTTCCAAGGTTCAGGTCATTTTTTGTAATTGCGTATGATTTTAACAAGACATGTATGTGAGGGGTGTATTTTGGGAAAGATGCACCGCAAACCATTTGCCAAGGATGGAGCCGGTAGAGTTGAAAATAGATTACAGCTTATACACAGTGATACATGGGGGGCATCTTTACTTTGTCACATTCATTGATGACCATTCAAGGTTTGCTTGGGTATATACTTTGAAAGCAAAAGCAGATGTGTTTACATGCTTTCAACACTTGGTGGCAATGGCTGAAAATATGTCTGGATGTAAGGTACAGAGACTCCGCTCAGATAGAGGGGAGAATACATGTCTAATGCATTCAAGGATTATTTACTTGAGAAGGGCATCAAACATCAGTGCACTATGCGTTATATACTATAGCAGAATGGTGTAGCTGAGAGAAAGAACAAGTCTCTCATGGAGATGGCAAGATGTATGGTGAAAGCACATAAGTCGCCTCAATACTTTTTGGAGGGAAGCCATCATGTGTGTAACACATGTGTTGAACAGGTGCCCATGTTGCTCATGTGCTAGAGCAATTCTGAACAAAGCTAGATGATAAAGCAATCAAATGCATCTTTGTGGGCTATAGTAATGAGAGCAAGGGATACCGTCTCTATAATCTAGTGACATGCCGGATTTTTGTTAGTGGAGATGTGGTATTTGTTGAAAATTCAGTTCAGCCCATGCTCAGCTTGTATAAAAGTCATAATACAGGCTCACAGGACATGTTTGATGGGCTTTTATTCATAGCCATTAGTGGGGATCCAATTCAGCCAGCCCCCAGGATATGCCTCAAGTTGAACAAGATGTAAGACATATGGAACAGCCAGCATGAAAGAAGTTGAAGATGTTGTCAGGGAAGAGCAAACAGCTATACAGGGAGCCAAATCTGTGCTTAGATGGTTGTTGAAAACCTTGCAAGATAGCAAAATTTCAGCTCCAATGACAAGAAGAACAAGGGCTAGTTCCAGCCATGCATTGAATGTACAGCATGGGGAGTCTGCATTTGTATCTTTCATTCAAAAGAGCTTTCTTCTTATGAAGAAGCATAAGAGAATGAGCATTGGGTTAAAGCCATGCAGGATGAGATTGTGTTAATTCTTTCTATCTTTAGTGGTGCATATGCCCTATCAACTACCTTTTTGTTGTAATAATTCTTTCTATTTGTTACGATCCTTGGTACTAGGCTTCAGTATGGCTGAGTCTGCCTGTATCTTCGGAGCTCTGACAGAAACTCAGTACACGGACCTTTGTATGAATGTATGCTGTGTGTGTGTGTGGGAGCATATATTGATACCAAGTTCTACACCCACTATTGGGCATTGATGACGTTAGTGGGGATGTCATAGTATCTAGTCTATACTATGCATGATGGAGTTGATGGTTTATTGTCTTGTTGGGATTATAAATTGCACTTTCTTATAAGGTGAATTTCGGCATGTTCGTGGATTCATCTAGATATATATTTCTTCTATCATGAAGAATAATACATGGGATCTTGTAGGCTTGCCAAAGGGCAAGAATGTCGTTGGAACAAAGTGGGTGTATAAAGTCAAAAGAAAGTCAAATGGTACCATTGACAGGTACAAGGCAAGACGTGGGTAAAGGCTTTTCTCAGAAAAAATCAGTTGGACATCAAGACATGCTCATAACAGGGACTTGTGAAGAGCGAATTTCAGATTTCAAGGTTGATTTGAAATCCGAATTTGATATGTCAGAATTGGGGTCTTTGCATTACTATCTTGGCATACAATTTATGCAGAGAGATGATGGCATTGTTATGCAACAAACTAAGTACATAAAGAGTTTGTTGAAAGGGTTTCACATGGAAGAATGCAAGCTGCTTTCTACTCCAGTAGAACCAGATTTACGGCTTAGCATGCACGCCATTGGTGAACCTTTTGAATCCGGCATTTACAACCAGGCAGTGGAATGCCTCATTTACTTGTGTAACACGAGGCCCGAAATAGTTTTTGGGGTGCCTCAATTGAGCAAGTTCATGCACAGCCTAGACACAAACATTGGCAAGTTGTGAAACGCATTTTCTGTTATCTACAGGGTGGTTTGTTCTACCCTTTGTTTGGGGGGGGGGCTTGCGCCCATCCCACCGTCCACCACCGGGGGTCACATGCACTCTGCACTGTAGTGCATGGTGACAAGCTGGCTCATCATCATCAGTGCAACATTGTACCGTATTAGTCATAGTTTTTCCATATGGCAACCATACGGCAAACGCATACGGGTATGGAAGTATGGAAAAAGTACAGTTCACACCCCCAAGAAATTCCATATGTTGGATACCATACGGTACCCTAAATTTAAGGAAAAACATGCTACATATTACACAAAAAACCAAAGAAACTTGAAACTGCAAAGATTTTGGGATTAGAAAAAACATAAATAATGTAGAGCCAAAATCCAAACTCCGGAGTCCGGACTTTATATTACTGTAACTTGTTTACATCATATATGCATGATCAATGATGTATCATGTAACATGTTACATAAGTAGGGACTAGGGAGTGTGGAGTGGGAAAATGCCAAAACTTGTCACATGTAGGCTGTGCCATGTGGACAAACATGAGGAGGTCCAAGCCTCAAGAAACTAAATAAAACATGAGTGGAAGTGAGCAAAAAGATGGATGATGGATTTATGTTTTGTTTTTCCTCACTGCACAGTGGGCAAGCCGCAAAACCTGTAGACTGACTCCTGAGTAGTGAGGAAAAACAAAACATAAGTAGAGAGTGGAAGAATACTAAGTAACCCTAAGGCTTAAGCATCATCAAAGCTCCCCTCATCCTCAGCATGATCAATGGGCTCCTCATCCTCATCTGCAAACTCCTCCTCCTCCTCCTCCTCCTCATCATCAAACTCATAAGCCTCGGTAGCAAAACTGAGCATGATGTCCCAACATGGCTAGAGGATGGCTGGCCATCTATAGAGGGTGGAGCAATCGAAAGAGGCTCCAAAGCCTCATCGTCCTCTGCAATAGCCTCTTGCAAATCTTGCAAGGCAATCAAGCGCTTCTCATCTTTTTCTTTGTTAAGTATATCCAATGTGATCTCCATTCTCTCATAGCCTCTTTCTTTGATCTTGGAGATGAGCCTCAAGTTTGTGTGTATGAAAACAAGCTTCTCCGTATGAGAAGGAAGAAGCTTGTTTCTTCTCTTAGTATGAATTAGAGAAAATGTGCTCCAATTTCTTTCACATGGGGAGGCACATGTGCCTTGAGAAAGTGTAATTTGGGTGTACAAACCCCAAATGTCTCCCACCATTTCACACCCTCTTGCATTCTTTTCTCATCTTTTGCAATGGGACGAGCAAATGTGCCGCTTTCTCGCTTATACTTGTCCAGCTCATCAATTAGATCTCCTTGCAAGGCCAAATCACCCTTAGTGTATTTTTCCAACAATGTCATCCATCCATCATGCACCTCTGAGGAGTCACTATCTTGCTCTTTTCCTTTCCATACAGGGTGCAAGATATAGCCCACAGCATGCAATGGTGTGTGCATCATTCCCCATCTACCAATGCATAGATCTTTGATCTCTTTTATCTTATTGGCCTCAATGCCTTGCATGTTTTGCACTTGCTCTACCATACGATCTATAAGCTCATACATGAGGCCCATGGTGGCTCCTTCCTTGTCAGCCAAGCGGAGAATCTTCAAAATGGGAGCACATATCTTGACAATGGTTCTTGCCTCTTGCCAAAAAGATGCAGAGAACACAATGTCTGACACCTCAATCGCCTGAGGGGTCTTTGATGCCTTCATTTTTACAAATTTATCATCAATCATCAGCTTGCGCACACCCTGCATACATCTCTCATCCAAGAGAGTAACTAGCATAATAAAAAAGTAGGCAAACCGAGTTGTAGAAGGCTTTACCAAGTCCTTCTTGCTGAGTTTTCTAAACAATGCCAACACTGTGGACTTTCTTGTGACAAATGTGATAACTTGAGTTGCTTGGTTTAGCACTTTTGCAACCCAAGAAATTTTGCCAATGTCCTCAAACAAGAGGTCCAAGCAATGGCATGCACATCTAGTGTAGAAAATGGTTGGCCACTCCTGCTCAACAAATTCCCCAGCCCGAATGCAATTCGATGCATTATCCATGCATACCTGCACAACATTTGCTGGGCCAACCTCAATGATAATCTGCTTTAAATGTTGGAAAATAAACTCCCCAGACTTGAACTCCCCAGCTGTGTCCACAGATTTCAAAAATACAGTGCCATGAATGGAGCATGCAAGAAAATTTATGATAGGCTTGCGCCTAGTGTCTGACCATCCATCAGAAACAATGGTGCATCCATATTTTTTCCATTTCTCGCGCACACCCATGATCTCATGATCAATGCATTTGACCTCATTCGCTAACTCAGTGGTGCGCAAGCAATGGTAAGATGGAGGCACATAAGAAGGACCAGCATGTCCAATTCCCTTCACCATCTCCAAAAAGTAAGAACTTCTCACTTTCCAGTGGGGAACGTGCTCTGCATAGAAGAATTTGCGCACTGCAATGGTTGCGTGCTTTCGTGCTTGTACATTCCATGCATTTGCCAACTCCCCCTTCCCTTTAGACATCTTTCTCTTCTTACATGATGACCCAACATTTGCACTACGGCTAACTTGTGCACTTCCCTGTGTGCCCATTGATGTGGACCCTGCACCCCTGAGATACATCTCCACCCATATCATCCACCAAAGCATCCACAAAAGCCTCTCTGCCATGAACACCGCTACGACTATATGCATGCAACCTCCTGCAAACATCTTTAACCTCTTCTGATACATTTGCGCAAGGCCCCACACCATGGCCAACCAAGCCCAAAATTTGTGCCCGAATGCGTAGCGGGCCTCCATCCCATTGATGAGGGCAATAATTGCATTTAGAGGTGAATTGCCCTTTCCCAAGGGCCTTTACTTGGATCACATATTGCCACTCCAGACGCTTGGATCGACCCATCTGTAAAAAGGGTGATTTAGACAGAACTTCGTTAGAGGTTGAAGAGGCCAACATTGGGCACAAAATTCACGTTTGAACAAACTTGACTCTTGAACTTTGAAGTATGAACTTTGAAGAGGGCTCAGAGCCTCAAAGGGAAGGCACACAGTGCACAGTGCACACTTGTAAGTTGTAACTTTGTAAGTGTGCACATCCCAATGGCCCAGTAGCACTGCTCGCAAAGTTGTTGCTCGCAGCTCAAGTCTCACGAGAGGGGGAAGGGGGGGCGAAGGACCAAGGTAGAAAAAAGGCGCAGGCTACCAGGGTGTACTATGTACTATGTAGTATACTGTACATACTACAGTGTATAGTATGTACTGTGCAGTGTGCAGTGTGTACAGAGTACAATGTACTGCATAGAACTTAGAAGGTTCAAGGGGGCGCAAGCGGCAGATACTATCATACTAGAAGGGGGCGCAGATAGAAGGCAAAAAATGCATAAACTCCGGAGTCGAGAGTCTCATACAGGTAAGTTACTAAATTGTAATAGTGCCGGGTGTACGGTGTACCTGGGACTCGGGAGGTTGGGTGACGGGTCCTGAAGGCGAGTCGTGAATCGTGTCTTGGACGTTGGCCCTTGGGTATAGGCGACAGCAGCTGGGTACAGGCCTGAGGTGACAGGTCACAGTAGTCCACCATCGGGTACCCACAACAGCAGCCGCGCAGGGGAAGTGTCAAATCATTGTCGGCGTTGGGTGGACCAAAAACCCAAAAAGGCCCAACATTTAGGGCACCGTACGGTATATCCAAACGTACATGTACGGACGCGGACGTGGGTAGGAGTATGGAATGTGAAACGGATGCGTTGGAAAAAAACCATGGTATTAGTACCTTCCAGGATGATATTTGTCGTACGCCATGACCCCATTGTAATCCTCAGTCTAGGATAAGT
The DNA here is from genome assembly GCF_041138505.1 of Cibotium barometz. Lineage (NCBI taxonomy): Eukaryota > Viridiplantae > Streptophyta > Polypodiopsida > Cyatheales > Cibotiaceae > Cibotium > Cibotium barometz. The sequence goes on along the minus strand of NC_141079.1, from coordinate 29,674,951 downwards.
CAGGCACGAGCTATGTAGGTCATTCTTAGCCATAGCAAGTCAGTCAGTCAGTCTAAGTCCCTTAACCCACTTAAAGAGACGCATTCATGCATATACAGTCAATAGAAACCTTAGGGTTTGCATCAGAAAGCATTCTACATATTGCACATCATTCATCCATTGCATCTAGACGATGGCAAACAGCCCAGATATCGTCTAGTATTTATCAGGATATTTACTAGGAATTTTTTGGTAATTTTTCCATCATTTTCTGCATTTTACACATCATTTATGCATTTATTGTGGACATGAGCAGTCGGCCAGCTTTGTAGCCAACTGATTGGCTCATTGTGCCCATATAAATAGATTTAGCCATTCATTCATCATATTCAGCATAGAGCATTCAATGCTTGGAGCCTTCAGCACAAGGAGCATAAAGCGATTGCAGTTTCCAGCCCTTATACCTCAGCGTTTTCCTTCTACAGCCCTAGGCGCATCAACGCATGAGCATTCAGCCCCTGCATCAGCAAAACGCAACAGTTTCAGCATTCAACCAGCATTCGACCTTGTGTTTTGTGCATCCATACAGTTTTCAACGCATGAGCATTCAGCCCCTGCATCAGCAAAACGCAACAGTTTCAGCATTCAACCAGCATTCGACCTTGTGTTTTGTGCATCCATACAGTTTTCAACATTCATCTATTCATCGTTTTGCCCCAGCCACCTGGTGAAGGTAAAACGCAGCATTCATAAGCATTTACAGCATTCATACTCAGTCTAGAATAGTCCCAAACAGCCCCTCTCTCAGCCACAGCTTTGCATCCCCTTCTCATTCCATTGGGAAGAGTGCATAGGCTCAAGATTGGACATCTTTGGTGCTTCTACAGCAGTGTACAGTTTAGCCCAACACTTGGTCTTCAGAGGTCTTGCGTTTGGCTTATCGTTAGTCACACTGTCAGTCTCTTTAAAGATAATAAAGCAAATACTATCTTGGTAACGGGATAGGGGGCCCTTCAGTGGGTAATTCGGGACCCCATACGGTGTAGAGTTCTCATCTCTCTCTCTCTCTCTCTCTCTCTCTCTCTCTCTCAAATCTCTTAAAAGTTTGAAGTATTAAAGTGGATTGCTAAACTCGCGAAACTCAGGCTACAGAAGACGGTGTGAGCATTTGTGTGAGAGGATCCTCCAATATGAATACTTCCGCTACATGTTACATTGGTATCAAATTCAGCTTGTCCACACACACCGTATCCTAGCGTGAGGGCATCCTTGGATGGTCAGATTGCGTTTCGGCACGACCACCGACTTCAGCATCATGTCTACAGAGGAGAGTACCCATCAGCCGGAAGAAGTCTTAGCCATGTGTCCTTTCTAGCTTGCTCCACAAAGCACCTGCTTGCCACCTAGAGTGGACAACTCACCACCTCACTCCTCCTCCTCTCTCTTGAGGTAGGCGCCTCCTTCATGAGGGCATTTGGGTTGTATTGTCTGCACTCTCTTCTTCCCAACTCCATATCCAAGCTTGCTAAGGTGTTTTCCAAGAGTGTTTCCAGGTGCTAATCACTCTCCTACATGCTCCCAATGATTGAAATTCAACAAAACAGCTCTCTTTATTGCTGTAATTTTTGGTCTTTTTGGGAAAAACCCTAATTTCAGTCCTCCTTTCTCAAGTTGAACCATAGGGGAAGCTTTCCCAGGGTTCCCTTCATCCTCTTGAAGACCTTTTGTCGCGAAGAAATGCAACAAATCGAAGATCTCATCACTCCAAGAACTTCCATCGCAAAGACTTCCACTGTTTGTGAACTTGTAATCCGGTTCCTCTCTCCTGCTACTTGCTTCCATATTTAAGCATAAAAGCTTACCAATTGCAAGTAGAGTCGATTACCCCATGTAGTGTTCTCTTGTCTTACGTGCTCTCTTGAAGATTGTTGCTACCATGTGTTGGTGGAACAATAGAGAGCAGATGGTAGGGAACATGGGCACTTGAGAGGGTAGTGTGAGTTGCAAGTCTACATCGACAATCACTTGTCTTAAATACTGTATTCATATGCATTGGTATGGAAATCTGGTCAGAAATGCCCATGACACTATGTACTTGATTCTCCCAAGATCAATATACTTTATTTCAGGGAGGGGCCGGCTGTTCCGGCTCATTGTGTGTCTCTTGTCAATTCAGCAAATTACTTCTTGTATTGAGCATGTGTCCATCAAATCTTAGTGTATTTAAGTGTATTGATTAGCATTGTGTTCAACCAAGTTACATGTATGCACTCAGGAAGAAAGCCTGTTTGCATAATCTCATTGAAAGCAGCACGAAAGCTTGCTCCCATGAAGTCCCAACCTCGAAGGAAGAGGGAAACGGGCAAACCATCCCCTCTTGGGCACTTCTTGCGTGGAAGGGCTACAGCCTACTAGTGCGGCTGCAAGATCCATGTTAGAGAACGGGGAATCCAAGGGTGTCCAAACTTGCTGTTGAGCCACCTCTCTGAGGGAAATTTGGGTCAGCAGTGAGCAGAGAGTGTAAAAGGCTACTTCCCAGACTTGCTGAGGCTCTGATGCAATAGATTCGGGTTATTGGCTATTTATCGCTGATGGTTATTTATAGCAATAATAGTCACTATACAATCGACTTATGGGTTATTATCATTATGGCTTGATAGTTGGCCTATCATGGACCAAGAGTTGTCACTCTCCTGCCGTGGAAATGGCGGATCACAGATAGTCTCGCCGAGGGCTTGTATGGGCTGGTGGTATGGGATGCCATGGCTGATTGGCATGGATATGTTTGGGAGTGAACCCTAGCCTCTGGCTCGGGGGAGGGGTGGTGAGCTTGCTTGCACCCTTCTATGTTTGTACTAAGCTTGTGTTTTAGGGTTGATCCTCGAGGGATCTTACACCTATCTTCTGTGGTTTCTATTGGCCTCCTTTCTTCTACCTCCCCTCCCTTCTTACTCTTTTCTTCTTCCCGTTTCCTTGTCTTTCTATTCATTTCCTTCTTTCTCTTCTTCAGTCTTCATTTTTTGTAAATATCACGAAAATTTTCATGTCCCGTCTTTTCCTAACTTTTTATTTCAATTTCCCACAGTGTCTCTTTGAAATCCAAGTGATTGTACCTGCATCTTAAAGTTATGGTCTTAAGTTTTTATGTTCAGGCTATCAAGTGCAAGCTTCACAATGTGTTTTGATTTTGTTTCTTGGTCATCGTTATGTGTATAATGGTTTCGAAAAGCGTGACATATTTTTAAAAAGCTTATTAATATTTTGATTTCTTGAAGAATCTTAGAATTATTCTTTTAAGTTTTTATGTTTTAAGCTTTTAGTTGGAAGCTTCACAATTTAATGTTCATGGTCATCTTTGTGTATAATCATTTCTAAAAGCTTTGCATATTTCAAACAAACTTATTAATATTTTGATTTCATGAGGAACAAAAGTTCAAAATATCAAGAAGTTTACTGAGGAACGAAAGGTTTGTATATGAAACCCAAGAAACCTTGAAACGTTTCTTGTGACTAGGTTACTCAGAGGCGGACTGGGTTTCTTGTGACTAGGTTGCTCACGTTTCTTGTGACTAGGTTGCTCACAAGTGGACTAGGTTTCTTGTGACTAGGCTGCTCACAGGTGGAAATACAGAGTAGTGGTAGTCCCAAGTCAGGTATCTGAGTGTGCATGTGATTTGTTCAAAGTTTCTGCTTCACTTCATCTCAAAATTATTGTTTCGCTTTAGACAGACATGCCTTACAATAAGCATGTACTTTGGCAAGAGGTGGTGTATGATATTCCAATAGGCCACGTACAAGCACAAGTACGCAAGGTTTCTTAGAAGGCATGGTTTTTTTGAAGATTCAGGGGCATTATCCCTTTATCAGACAAGGCTGCACATGGTCTCAATGCAGTAGTGATGTCTGTTGTTTAAGTCAAGGCACACTCTAGCATCCATGGGAAGGTCCTCTTTATCCCTCTGGTGATAGAGGTGGCATCCCATTGCGAGTAAGTCGCTTAATGCTCTATAATCAGTCAAAGATAGGGGCATTTTTCCCCAATTTTCTTGCCTGCCCCTCTTTGGCAACACATTTGTATTCATACTCCAGCTACTTCTTCCTTATCATTCTCTTATTAGCCGGCTATCTGAACCCGACGCAGAAAGCTGCCTTAATTGTATGGCTGACACTTTTGCCCTCTTCTTTGGCTCTAGAGAGAGAACTTACTGGGCATGACCAGTTTGACATAGCCCAAAAGAGTGGTCTACTGTTCGTTAGAATCCTCCGCAGTAGCTAGGGAAAAGGGAGATACCAGTGCCGCTCCAAAGCGTGTCCTCTCGAGGATGTGGCTATTCTCCACTTCGGCGCAGTCGAACGCCTCGTAGGCATCGCCCACTGCTCTCAACTTGAAGGAGTATTGTTTTTCTGAGTTATTTCTTGAAATCAGATTGACCTCAAACAGTTTATCCAGATACTGCACACCCTGATGGTGCCCGTACTTTCCCACCAGTGGGACCAAAAAATCCTGTCCCGAGTTGACAAATCGAATTGTAGCCTTGTGCCACTGTCATGTGCACACATGGACATGGCAGCTTTCCAAGGTTAATCCCTGATTAAGCAAAGGATAAAACATTAGGTTTGGGAAGTATTAGCCTTAGGGGCAGATTGGGACAGTTGTCGGCCAGCAGGATTCTTTCACTTGGGAATGGCACCTTGGCATGGGTTGTTTATCGAGGTCGTTAGCAGGCCAACAGGGAGTTAAATGGGCCAAGCAGCATGTCAAGGCCTACAAGGGCTTGTCCAATAGTGAATCATCTCACTCCCCTAGGGAGTAGGTCTGAGATTAGGGTTTTTTGTTATTTGTAAGCCCAATGGAGCGTGTAGTGACAGATTCTACCATGTGTCCAAGAGATATAAAGAAAGAACGAAAGATATATTAAGCGTCTACTAAAGACCCAATGGGCCTATGAGACCAAAGTGATACAATAATGTCCATGGCATATCTCATCATGGAATGAAAATAAAACAGAAAGAAAACATAAATATAGCTATCTCACTGGGGTGATACAAAACTGTCCATGGAAACTCATCATGGAATACTAAGAACATAGAAACATGGGAGAGAGAGATGGGTATAGGGGTTTCACATAGTACACCACATTGAGCGGGGAATAGGCGGAAATTTGGGCGGCGTCGGCGGACTTGAGCTCTACAGAGGCGGAGCAGGGTGGCACAAGGGGGCAAAGGGGAGGACGATGATGATGAAGCTTTACTCACACAAGTTGAATCTCCAAGGTGGTTTTCCACAAATTCTTCACAAAGCTCTTGTCCAAAACTTCAAGAGGGTACAAGCCTCTTATATACTTGAAAAGAGGTCCCTGCTTTTTGCCATGCTTGCTTTTGCCTTTTTTCTTTGCCTTTTGTTTTTCTCTTTTAAATATTTTAATAATAGTAAAAAATAGCCAATGTTCTTGATTTATGCTTTTGTAGCTTCAGGGCCTTGCTTTTTGGCCCGCTGCTTTTTGGAGAAGCGGCTTTTAGCCTTTTGATCCAGTTCGATGTCCTCTTTCCAATGGTGCCCTCAGCTTTCGGTCAACATAGTTTGAGTGGTGCTTTTTCTTGTGCTAGCCTAAGGATCTCTCTTCCCATGTGTCCATCAACTTGTCCAAGTGTCCGGTCATGAGTTCCATCATGTGAAAAGAGCTCGGAGGGCCAAATAGTTACATTCCCTCCCTCTTATATCACAGTTGTCCTCAATTGTGGGGTATAAATATTCCATAAGATCGTGGTACTAGCCCCATCTGATGCTCTTGTGCATATGGTCTTTCCGCATATATGTGGTGCCTTCTGTTCATCTGGCAATATCTTTATGCCTATTCTTTGACGGATGTCCTTGTTCTTGATGGTACATGTTCTTCATAGCCTGTTACATGTGTTAGATATAAATGCATACTCACCTTTTGGCATTTTCAAAAACTAGACACAAGCTAGTCAACAAACAAGTATGCATCATTCATGTCTACTGGGTATTCTAGGTACTAGCCAGCTAGTCTGTAGCCCAGTGGACTTATCACATGCCATAAATCCAAGCATTGTCCATACATAAAAAACAACACACAAATTCAAAGAAATTCAAACATACATCAGTATGCAGTGCACAAGTAATGATCCTCCTGTTCATGGATTGTCTTGTTTGGTTTCATCAAAAGCGTGCTGAGCCATCTGGTTCCCGAGGGAAACCGCTCAGACTATCTTCAAGGCCATCTGGTCACTAGGACCGCCCGAGAAGTCTTCCATAGTCATCTGAGCCATCTGGTTGCATTGACCGCCCGACTATGAAATCCAATACAGTCATTTGGGCCATCTAGTCGCAATGACCGCCCGACTACGAAATCCAATACAGTCATGTGGGCCATCTGGTCGCAGTGACCGCCCGATTGCGAAATCCAATACAGTCATCTGGGCCATCTGGTTGCAATGACCGCTGATTGTGGAAAGTCCAAGATATTTGGCATCGTTGCCATCCAATGGGTCATCTGGCATCGTTGCCTCCCATACACAAATCTCGTTCGGGCATCGTTCTGTCGCATATACAAATCTTGCTCCTTGGGCTTTCGGGCATCGTTGCCACCCAAACTAGAGCATGTCAGTCCAATACATATATATATATATATATATATATATTGGACTGACATGCTCTAGTTTAACCTCTAGCCCTATATATATATAGGGCTAGAGGTTAAATCCCTCCTCCTTAAAAAAATCACACAAAAATATGTTCCAATACAATCCTAGATATCCTCATCTAAGACTTTCATAAGTCACATGGCCCTCATGGTACAAAACTGCTCCAATGCAATCTTCTTTTGACAAACTTCCTGGCAGGATGTCAATCTGATGATCTTTTGGTCTCTTTAGCTTCTTGCTTTGGACAATTTGCAGCCAAGTGTCCCTTCTTTCCACATTGAAAACACTTCCCTTCTTTGGCATATTCCTCGAGTTGCTTGAGGGACAATCTTCTTCGAAAGAGTGGGAGTTTGTCCCCAATCCCATCCTTCTTCTCTTGAGACTCCGATCTTGATGGGGATCAGTCTTTAAACTTCTTCCTTTGAGATGGATCCTGATTGTCGTTCTTTGTCTTGTCGTCCATCCAAGGCATGTACAAGGCCTCGACTTGCAAAGCTGTCTTGAGCTTCTTCCAATGTTTTTGGTTCCGCCATGTAAACTGCTTGCATAAGCTTAGGTTGTAATCCATTGACAAACTTATGCATTTCCATTAGTGATGGAATGGGGGTATAAGAAGTAAACTTCAAAGAAATTGCTGAAAAGTCATTAAGATATGATGCCACATTCTCACCAACTTTTTGCTTTACCTCATTCCATTCCTTTTGCACATCAGCTTCAAAGTTTGTGGGTAGAAACTTCTTGTTGAACATGGTCTTGAAGTCGGTCCACGTCTTTGGCTGGGTCCCTTCAAGTACTACTTTTAGCCACCAATTCAAGGCGGCATCCTTCAAATGCATAAGAACCATGCAAAGTTTTGACTTTTCGGAGTAGTCATCACCTCCAAAAGCAGCATCAAATTGCTTGACAAAGGATAAAGCTTTCTGGGTATCCCGTTTTCCATGAAAAGCATCAAATATGACGATCTTCTCTCCCGGCTTGAAGTCCATTTTGCCGGTTGATGAAGTCTTCTTTGCCTTCCTTTCCTTTACCTGTCCTGAAGAAGTTGCATCCGAGAGAGTGGGCCTAGCGATAGCCTCCTGTTAACTCCTCGAGAAATAGACCGGGTAACTCTGGATCCTTCTGCAATGGTGACTCCTTTGGCCCAAAGATAGGCTTTAGCAGCTTCAACTCCTTCGGCTTCAGTGGCTCGATCCTTGATGAAATCTTCAAACATTCGAGCCTTTCTTTGGTTGTATTCCTTCTTGGAGCTAGGGAGCTAGGAACTCTTCTTCTTGAAGATACTGTGTGAACTTTTGAAAATCTCGATATTCTGTTGATGTCATGGCCGTGGAATCATGAGAGAGATTGGCGGCCTTGGTTCCCTTCTAGAAGTTCTGTGTTGGCTTTGTAGTTGTTCCCTTCTTGAGGCACTTGGTCTCCCTCAACTTTGGACATGGCTGTGTCACCCCAAGAAAGATTTCTTCAAGAGAAATCCTGCTGTGATACCACTATAAGCCCAACGAAGCGTGGAGTGACATATTCTACCATGTGTCCAAGAGATGTAAAGAGAGAAAAAGGGGGGAGAGAGAGATGGGTGTAGGGGTTTCACACAGTACACCATGTTGGGGGAGGCATAGGCAGAAATGGGCTCTGGGCAGTGGTCGCACCGGCGGAGCAGGGTGGCGCAAGGGGGCAAAGGGGAGGACTATGATGATGAAGCTTTTTACTCACACAAGTTGAATCTCCAAGGTGGTTTTTCCACAAATTCTTCACAAAAATCTTGTCCAAAACTTCAAGGATCCCTCTTCCCATGCGTCCATCAACCTGTCCAAGTGTCCGGTCATGAGTTCCATCATTTGAAAAGACCTCGAAGGGCCAAATAGATACAATATCCTTTTGGGAAGGCCAAAGGCCACAGATGATGTACCGTTTTTGTACTTGATGGATATACTGAAAAATATAGCCATCTCTCTCTGTGTGCCGCCACCGCCGCCCCCTCTCTGTTCAGGCTGCTTTGCTCGCGCTGGCTGTGTTGCGCCTAGCGCTGCCCTGTCCACGCTGTGCTGCGCCTATTCGTACCCACCAGCCCAAGCTGCCCTACTGTGCTGCACCTGGCGCTGCTGTGCCCGCACTGTCTGCCCTCTCTCTCTCTCTCTCTTCGCCGCCCACTGACTGTGCCTTCTGTTCGTACCCACACTGTCCGCCCTCTCTCTCTCTCTCTTCGCCGCCCACTGACTGCGCCTTCTGTTCGCTGTTCGCTGCGGTGGCTGGCCTGCTTGCGCTGCCCGCTTCACTGTCCGCCCTCTCTCTCTCTCTCTCTCTCTCTCTCTTCGCCGCCCACTGACTGTGCCTTCTGTTCGCTGTTGGCTGCGGTGGCTGGCCCCCCTTTCCCACCCACCCACGCTCAGGCCCCCAAGGCAGCAACATAACTCTCTCTCTCTCTCTCTCTCTCTCTCTCTCTCTCCCTGCCTGTGGGAAGGACTGCAGAGTGATATGGAGGAATGGCCCCGAGTCTCCAAGAGAAACTCGAGGCCCTCGAGACGGCAATGAAGGTACTAATCAAGGAGAACAAGAAGACATCCGATTCCAACCTCAATGAGGTGGAGAACAAACTACACCGGCACATCATGGCTCTCGAAGCACGGATCACGAACCTCGAACAAGAGAACATGGCACTCAAGGAGGAGGTGAGTGCATTGAAAGTGGAAATGGTACCCATCAAGAATACTGAGAAGGAAGAAGGGGAGATCAATGACAACACTCTCACGGCCATCAAAGAAGAGATCTCCAAGGAGATCACAAAGGACATGGAGGGAAAACTCGAAGCCAAGCAGTCAGGATGGGTTGAGGTGGTGAAGAAGAACATCCGTAAAGAAGTGAGGGAGGAGACTCAAAGGGAAGAACACCAAATCATTCACACCACCATTGAGGAGGAGAAGATGAGGCATGCTCGCCGCCTCAACATTCGAGTCACAGGTATAGCCGAGACACCCGACTCCACTCCCGAGAAAGATGGACAGCTTCTATGCATGAAGCTCCGCTACAAGGAAGAGCACCCTCTCCCCTTCACCAAAGCATGGAGAGCCGGGAAAGACTCAACACGTAAGCGAGCCCTCATCCTACAGTTTGCAGGAGAGACGGAGAGGGTCACCTTCATGAGGAAGAGGGTCATACTACGGGGTTTAGAGGGAGCTCCTATGTTCTTGGATGATGATCTCTCGAGGATGCAGCTTGAGCATAGGAGAGCTTGCATGCCACGAGTCTTACACGCGAGGAGAGAAGGCAAGAAGGCCTTCTATCGAGATGGTCGGGTCATCATTGATGGCCGGCCCATGGATTAGCGGTTTGGGGCCTATGGGACACAGACCAGGCCACTGACAGAGATACACATGGCAATATGGAACTGTAATGGTTCACTAGGAGCATGTTATGGTGGGGAGAGACATCATACTTCTGACAGAGACACATCAGAGCCCAGAGAGAGGGCTACCTCGAGTAGAGGGATTCGAGTGGGAGTCAGCATACAGGAGGACCACACACCAGGGTACCTCGAGAGGGTCGGGGGGTGTAGCAGTTCTATTCAGACGGGAGCTACAGGGGAGACTGAGAGTGGTAGCACAGGATCCAGAGGCCAGATACATGTGGTCACAGGACAGGGTTATATACATATCTCTATGTTACTTTTCTCCATCAGGATCCTCCTATGTCATTACAGAGGACATGCCACAGGAGGAGGAGACAGGAGCCTCGCCATACACTTGTCTGTCAGAGGAGATTATGCATTATTCTACACTAGGGGAAGTATTTCTTACGTGCGACTTCAATGCCCACACACAGAGCAGACAGTGTGAGGTGTATGACTGATGACATGGAGATCCTCCACCCTGTGGATCCAGAGGAGATAGGGGCTAGTCGGGCATTAGAGGACACTGGACCAGACAAAGGACATTATGACTTACTAGAGTTGGGAGCCAGGCATCGTCTCGTTATTTATAACGGGATGCTACAGTGGCCGGGATCAGGAGGGCTGACATGCTTCCCACATGGAGGTCATACACGGACCGGAGGCATGATGGTAGACTACATTATGGGGTCTTTGGAGGCATCACAGCTTGTCACCTCATTCTCCATTCCACCTCGTCCTATTGGGGCAGATCATACATACTTGGCATTTTCACTAGCCGGATCACCAGTATCACCAGCCCCCCACATACCGACGCCACACACTACCATCTACTTCACACATGACATGGCAGACATATACACTGGCAGAGTAGAGGATGGGCTCCTACTCATGGATCCCCTGGCACCTATGGATACCATTACAGCCCAGCTGGCATCACTCCTACACATGGCTGCATTACAGAGCTTCCCACATCGTGTCCACTTAGGAGAGCCCGCGAGATCTGGGACTATGCCCTAGAACAGATGGTATGATGACGAGTGCAGAGCCCTATACTCACGGCTCCGCATCCAGAGAGCCTTGGGAGCCATCACAGAGCAGGAGTCGAGGAGAGAGATGAGGAGACTTACTCGCCGCAAAAGGCGGGCCTTCGCAGAGATACAGGAGCTAGAGATCTGTCATTTCTTCATGAGTAGAGATAGCCCTGTCTCATGGCGGCACTTCAGAGAGCCCCGAACACCGACACCTATTGCAGACCCACAGACATGGCACACATATGCAGAGGGCCTATACCACACCCCACAGCAGCCACCTATACCTTAGCCACAGGAGCCTCGACCTACCACAGCTAGCTTCTTTACCCACTCGATGGTACAGGAAGCTATCCGCCGCCTACAGCATGGACGGGCAGCCGACCATATGGGCCTGCAGGGTGAGCATCTCATATATGCAGTAGATTCTTTGGCTCCTTTTCTTGCACACCTGTTTAACAGGGCACTAGCAGAGGGTTTGCCTGCGGAGTGGACGATGCACACCATTGTGCCGATTCACAAAACAGGGGATATGCTCGATCCGAGCAACTACAGGACGGTTATGGTTGGCCACGTGCTGGCCAAACTCTATGGTGCAGTGTTGGAGCAAGAGCTTAGCTTATATGCTGAGCGAGCAGGTTTACGCTCATCAGGGCAAGCAGGCTTCAGGAGAGCTTTCTCTACCACTGACCATGTATTCACTTTGAGATGTATGATTGATCAGGCCAGACTGAGGAAGAGAAAGCTCTATTGCTACTTTGTGGATTTCCGCAAGGCATTTGACACAGTACCACGAGAGAGGCTCTTTCAGCGCCTGCAGTCTCTTGGCATACCAGCAGATATGACATGGGGCATCTATGCATTATATGAGCAGGTTTTTGGGCGAGTCAGATGTCCAGGAGGTATGTCCGAGACTATTGCTAGCACCATTGGTGTGAAGCAAGGATGCCCACTTTCCCCCACGCTATTTGGGTTATACATTGATGAGGTGGCTGACTTCATTACACGGGGAGGCGGAGATGGAGTTGATTTAGCAGGTACCTAAGTACATATTATGCTTTATGCTGATGATATTGTATTAGTGTCTGAGTCTCCAGGTGGTCTACAGCAGCATCTACATGCACTCGATGATTTCTACAGGTCTTACTGTGAACCTTGGGAAAACCAAGGTTATGGTCTTTCATACATCGAGACAGGGCAGGAGTCAGCTGACATTCACTCTCGCAGGACGCCAGGTGGAGGTGGTGACATCATACATGTATCTAGGGGTTACCTTCTCTGCAGGCAGCCACACGCTTCACCATGGGTTCAGCAGCCAGAGCTAGATTGACACGGGGATTTGCAGCATTGGCTATGCTAGAGAGACAGTGCCACCAAGCGCATTTTCAGGAGCCCCGGACGAAGGGGTGGCTATTTGACACATTAGTTACACCGGCATTGATGTATGGAGCAGCGGTATGGGCACTAGGCCTTGCTACCCATTGGTGGACACAGATAGAGAGACCACAGGCCCTTATGATGGCACGCATGATACGCAGCAAACCGTCAGTACCTCATGACATTATCCGAGCAGAGTTTGCTGCGCCTCCTATGATGGTAGAGGCCATATTTCAGACTATATACCTGCTAGACAGATTCAGAGAGATGCCACAGGATAGATTGTCATACAGAGCTTTTGAGGCATCTAGACAGCTGGCTGAGGCAGGAGACAGAGGATCATGGTATGCACAGGTCACACATTGGTTCTCACAGCATGGCCTAGACATGGATCATCTACCACCATTCCAGTATGACAGGGATGCACCACATATCCGTCTCTCTCATAGTGAGAGGAACAGAGTATTGAGACAGGATCTATGGCAGCTCTATACACGAGAGACATGGATATCACCTACACAGCCTCTTCCATCGAAGATGCTATACTACAGAGATCACTTCATGAGTATCACTGATGATGGATTTATAGAGAGGCCTAGATACATGGAGGGCTTTTTACCACACGGCTCCCGAGTGGCTATTGGTCAGCTTAGAGTTTTAGGAGATTGAGACTGGCAGAGCAGCACGGATCCCCCGAGAGGAGAGGGTATGCAGATTGTGTAGAGAGGAGGTGGAGAGTGAGGAGCATTATGTATGCAGATGCAAAGCATATGCAGCCATGAGAGAGAGATATCCCATTTTATTCAGAGAGCCACATTCCCTACGCCGGATCTTTGAGGCAGCAGACCAGCGCATACTGGGGAGATTCATTCTAGACATAAAGCACCACAGAGAGACATCATTACAGGCTCAGACAGCTCTAGAGGGGGGACGACAAACACAGATTACTACATTTTTTCAGAGATCCAACCCACTCCCAGCCCCTACACGGCAGGGAATTACTCTCCAGAGAGCAGAGACACTCAGAGCCCGCAGGAGACAGAGGACACCTGGCTTTCGGACACCACGCCTATACCAGAGAGAGATGACAGAGATCAGAGCTCAGTTTCACAGAGAGGGTGCGGAGCGACTGGCTCGCTTTAGAGCACACCCAGGCATGTTCTTCTGGGAGCTGTGGACACCCCCTTCATTGATGTATACCATTTTATACCCCCAGTATGGTACAGGATGGAGCTAGCTAGGTTGCATATCATGATTGTATACTCCATGCATATAGCTTTGCATTCTCCTAGTAGTAGAGCTCCATCCCCTCCACCACTCATTGTACTTATTGCACACCCAGATTCAGCTTTTTAGTTCAGTACTTTTTCATTTTGTTGGGATGACAGAGGATACCCCATACAGGTACACCGATTTGTCTCATAGGCCGAGTTCGGTCTTTTGGAAGACGTTAATAAAATCTTTCTTTCTTTCTCTCTCTCTCTCTCTCTCTCTATTCTCTGTCTATGTTGATTGTTCTTGCATCAGGTGTTCCTATGTAGTGCTTAGGGCTGAAAGAAGACTACCCAGAGCTTCCACATGTGACAGCCACTTCATGTCTGACGACTGCAGAGGCAGAAGAACCCTTGTCCAGCCAATGACTCGTGAAGGAATACGCAAATTCTTGCAGATTGGTTGTAGTGGGCCACCTCAAAACCACTGTAGCTGGATCTTCTTCACGCTTTTAGAGGAAGGCTGGCCTACCTCGGTGGGTTTAGCAACTCTAGAGAGAGTCTGCTCTTACTAATGCACAGCTCCATAACCAAATCTCTACCACCATCCCTGGACCTCGCCATTCATCGTGGGCTTTCACATCTCATCACATAGTGAATTATGCTCTCACGAGTTCTCTCCAGGAGATTGATGAGCCTGAGAGTCCAGAGGAGGCTTTTTCACAGCCGCAGTGGCGGCAAGCTATGGAAGCAGAGATGTCCTCTATTGAGAGGAATCACACTTGGTCTTTGGTGCCACAGCCTTTACATCGTCGTGTGATTGGTGTGAAATGGATTTTCAAGTCAAGTTTCATGCAGATGGTACTTTGGATAAGGACAAAGTCCGCCTTGTTGCTTAAGGATATGCTTAGAAGGCAGGTGAAGACTCTGATGAGACATTTGCTCCTACAACCAGGTATACCATCACACCCATGTGTATCTTCTGCAGAAGGCTCTTTATGGTCTCAAACAAGCATCCTGCGCCTGGTATCAAAAGATTGATGCCTTCTTGTTATCCTGCTTTGAGAGGGCACATGTTGACAACAATCTCTATGTGCTTCTTTCTTATGGGGATATTTGTGTCATTGTTTTGTATGTTGATGACCTCATTCTTTTTGGCTCAGAATTGAGTTGGTCACACAGGTTTAGTCCAAGCTTTCAGCGACATTTGAGATGACTGATCTTGGCCTTCTTCATTATTTTCTTGGGCTGGAGGTTTAGCAAAAAGATGACTGTATCTTCATTTCTCAGCAAAAGTATGTAAAGAAGTTGCTCTCACTTTATGGATTGTCAGGTTGTACACCTCTCTCGTCCCATAGATCCCAATGCCAAGTTATCCAAGGAGGATGATCCACCCTTGGTGGATTCCACAGAGTACCAGCAAATTGTTGGCTCATTGCTTTACCTTGCCAACACCCGTCCAGACATCTCCTATGCTATGAGTGTGCTCAGCCAGTTCTCATGAGCTGCTTGAAGGTCTCATTCGCAGCAGGCAGCCTTGAGAGTTCTTCGTTATCTTCAAGGTACTTCAGATTATGGCCTCACCTATTCCAGTGGTGCTGATTTGGTTGGTTTCACAGATTGTGATTGGGTAGGCTACATTGATACTCGGAGGTCTACATCTGGATATTGCTTTATGCTTGGTATTGGATTGGTTTCTTGGAAGTCTCAAAAGCAGAGGACTGTTTCTTCTTCTTCCACCGAGGCTGAGTATAAATCCTACCTTATCTCTTCCACTGAGGCACTTTGGATTCATCAGATTCTTGGAGCATTTGTGCTGTACCGACACTTCCCCAGTTACCATCTTTTCGGATTCTCAGAGTGCTATTGCTCTAGCTCAGAATCCCATGATACGGGGACGATCCAAGCATATTGAAGTACATTATCATTTGTACGTGACTGGATCGATTTGGGACTTCTTTGGCTAGCCTACTGTTCTACCAAGGACAATGTGGCTGATCTCTTCACCAAACCGCTTCCATGAGCTACTTTGGAGGTGTTACTTTAGCGTGCTGGTATTGGACCGCCCCTCCGGCGTTGAAGAGGAGGTGTTGGAATATATATCATCTCCAGAGGGTCTGCATCGCCTTTTTCATGCTTGTATTGGTCATTTTATGAGACCCTGCATTGGCATATTTAGTAGATATTATCAGGGAATTTTCTACCATTTTTAAGGCATTTTATAGAATTTTTATGCTACATATTAGCTGTCAGCCTGCTACAACTGGCTGACCAGCTCTCTAGAGGGATATATAAGGGTTCTCGCCCTTCCCCTCACTTTTCATCTCATTCTTTGCATATTTGTTGGAGGTCATTGGCTGTAGCAATTCTTATCGAGGTTATGGCTACTAGCATCAATAATATCTTGGTTGTTTTTTCTTTCCTCGATGTCCAAGCATAGAGTAGAACGAGAAGCGTGAGGCTTTTTCCGGTGTAAGCCGCTACTCGGCCGGAGGATACTTCTTGCCTGTAGAGCTGCCTCAGCTTTAGCCTCATTCAATGAGTTAACGGCACCCTTCATCTTCCGATCATTCTAGCATGCATTAAAGATATGTGGTATGTTATTTAATGCGGGAACTAACGAAAGGGTGTACACTTCTTTGAAGAGTCTAACATGGAGGGGCTCATTTCGGGCGCGATGTTGATAATGGGAGGTATTTCTGCTTTATTCTTGACATCGATAGAAGGGACTCTAAACCATCCATTATGGTGGGGGTTTCTATGGATGCGTTGTCGCGATCCCTTGCCGTCTGGTAAGAGAACTCGCCCGTACTACTTGCGTCCTCATCCATGGTATGTTTCTTTTGGTGATCCCGGCCTCTCTTGGTGGGGCTTGGACTAAAGATTGGGTTATGCCACATGAACGGTTTGTTTAGTTTATTGTGAGAGTCCCTCCATTTTGCTATCTCAGCGTTTGATTGCTTGTGTGACTTATCGTGGTGATTGTTGCGGTCTTATCCATCTTAGAAAAAACCTCCCTCTTGCGCGTGTTTGCTTTTTAGACTAAGCTATATAGATTGAAAAGATAGCCAAATAAAGAGAGATTAACGTAAAGCAGAGGAGGGAGGAAGAAGGCGCCTTATCTTGCTCATATATTTGTACCCACCAGATGCCTCTCTCTTCCCAGCGACCCATCTGCTGAGTGTAATATTGATTAATAACCACCCTTGAGCTATCCTTTTTCTGGATGAGGTGGGCCACTTTTGGGGCTGTAGCACAAAGAGGACTTGGCTGAATGGAGACTGTCATAATAGATATCACTACTGCACAAAACAACTCATCTTTTATGACAGTCTACATTTGACTGAGCAAATGTGATAGTAAACTAACTCCAACGATTGTCAGGGCATTTTTGAAGTTTATATGTAAGCTATGTAAAAGTTAATATTGGGTCACACAATCCCTTAAGGTTGATTGAAGAGGCCTGGCATCCTCTCAAAATATGGGACACTATCACTCCCTCATTTTCTGGTCGATCTGGTAGGTCTAATTTGGTAGGCCTGCTACACGACCTTGTCTGCTGAATGTGTGTTTTATCTGACGACTACATCGTGCAACTTCTCTGCCTTTGATGGTGGCCACTGCTTGTCTCCAATGCCAGCCATCCATGGTGACAATCTTGTGTCTATGCATGAACATGTAGCCTGCTTGATGTGCTTTCACGAAAGCTGCCCACATTTTGCCAATAGTAGATGGATGCATCATGCCTGGCTCAAAGATGTGCCTTATGCTTCCCAGTGAGAGTTGCATGGTCTCATGATAGGCACACAACCAAAAACCGATTCCTCTATGAATTGGCTTGTGTAGAGCCAAACCACCTAGCTTGTGGTCCCTTCAAGTTATGACACCGTCTGACCTGCTCGTAAGCCCACACCTTTGAAAGGCCACCTGTATCAACCAGTTGTGGCTTTCTCTCATCACATAGAGATACCACTTGTTGCATCCTCCAAGATAGTTGTCAAAATGTCTTAAGGAATGGAAACAACAATCCCTCAACCATTTTGAAGTAGCCAAAAAGAAAAGAGAACAAAATTGAGTCCCAACGCCAAGTCATCATGCCACATTATAGGGCTCCTTGCATTCCATAGACAAGCAAAGGTGTGAGTACCATGAAGTTGATGAATACATAAGGTTGCCACGCAAGGAAGAGTTGGTTAGGCACCATGATCAGGGGACTGAATGCACACGATGGGGAAGTGGACCTTCTATGGATGATGGATAATTTTCAAAGCGATAAATAAGTCAGATAGCTACCCCTTTTCCCTTCTTAAAAGAACTAACTATATACTATGGTGGAAGCACTTTTATAGCACATTTCTCACCCATTTGCACCACTTTTTCCTACAGCTAATTTATCTTGCTCCAAATCTGCTATCCACACATTGCACTTCCTGTAGGAATTTGCAGTAAGGAACTAAACTCTTCGGCACAGCACGACACCGCGCGTGGGGGGGGGGGGGGGGGGGGGGGGGGCAGGGCACATCATATTTGTACACTGAATGGCATTCTCCCTTTATCAGACAAGTCTCACAATGGCCTGTAGCTCTCTTGAACTACGCACATGGTCTCAATAGACATAACTTAGGACTATATCTACTCTGTATTTCTGCCTGTGAGCAACCTAGTCACAAGAAACGTTTCAAGGTTTCTTGGGTTTCATATACAAACCTTTCGTTCCTTAGTAAACTTATTGAGTGTCACGTGCACCCATGCACTGTGGTACACGGTGACAAACTGGCTCATCACTTGGCAGAATTGTGCATAAGCTGTAGGCGACTGTGAAGCTATCTTCAAAGAGAATACACTGGCCCCCGAGACTGAGGCTTAGTGTGCTTAGAACTCTGGAAGAGACTGAGCTCTGATTGCCTTGGGCTTGAAAGCACAAGAATGCTGAAAGTATGCAAAGGCTGAAGGCCTAAGCACACATGCTTGAGTGTTGCTTGAGAACTTTGATTTCATTTAATGATTTATGGATTGAGGCTTGCTCACCTTTTTATATGTCCATTGGGAGCTGGTCGACTGCCAAAAAGGCTGTCGGCTTGTTTTTATCTGCCACGACTGTATCCAATAGCATTAAATTCTAGAAATATTTGTGGGCTTGTCTAGGCTACTAGCATGCCTCGAGAGAAGTTTGAAGCTTTCCGCCGGCTGTAGTCAGCCTTGGCCGACTGTAGTCTGGTTGCCCAAGGCTGCTGACTGGGTCTAGTTGGTGGCTCAAGGTATTTAATACCTTTTGCAAGGCTGCCCCTCCTTTGGGTAAGCCTTGGGGCTGGCCTTCCCCTACTACATGAATGCAACTAACATGCCTATGATGCATTCTACTCCTAAGGCTGACATCTACATGCACCTACATTGAGGACTCCTTGCTGAATTCTCCAAAGTGGCTTAAGAGGACTGACCTGACAGACCTCTATGGCTAGGAGACTGACCTACATAGATTGTGCCTGACATGTCCCAGAATGGGGCTCACAAAGGGGTCACGGCATATGACAAAATATCCTAAAAAGCTACTTCTGTCAGTCAATCAGTTGTTCCACTCAGTCTTGTGGACATAGTTCAGCTTGTATTGAGTTCTCCAAAAGAAATAAAGCAAATACTCCTACCTGTAGGGTTGGGCCCTTCAGTGGGTAATTTGGGACCCCATCTAGTGTCGTCTCGACTACATCTTTCAGATTCATGTATGCTATTTAAAGGATTGCTAAAGACTCACTAAACTCAGGTTTAAAGAAGGCCTTGTTGTTTCACATGGTGCTACATTGATATTTTGAACTTTTGTTCCCCATGAAATCAAAATATTAATAAGTTTGTTTGAAATATGCAAGCTTTTAGAAATGATTATACACAAAGATTACCAAAAACGTTAAATTGTGAAGCATGTGATTTGTTCGGTAGTCACATCTATGGTGGTAATCTGATTGTTATTTACTTTTTGTTCGGGTAGTGGGTTAGATGGCATCCACGAGGGCACGTGGTGCTAGCAGGATCAGAGGACCTTACCAGTTGGATGTGGAATGCTGACACTGGAGCTTGTCTTAATGTTTTTGCTGGGCATAATGGTTCAGTCACATGTGGAGACTTTACTCCAGATGGTGAGTATCTGTGCTTTGAAAAAAACCAAAGCATCAAATTTTGCATTTGAAAAGTTTATGTTGTAGAATTTAAAATTTGTATATATGTATGTGAATGGAAAGTGTGCATGTGTGTGTGAGAATGGAATGTGTGTGTGTGTGTGTGTGTGTGTGTGTGTGTGTGTGTAGAGAAGGAAGGAAAGCAAGAAAGATATACTAAGCGTCTACTAAAGACCCAATGGGCCTATGAGACCAAAGTGATACAAAAACGTCCATGGCATATCTCATCATGGAACGGAAAATAAATTCAAACTATCTTACGGGAGTGATACAAAACTGTCCATTGAATATCATTATGGAATACAAGGAACATGAAACATGAGAGGAGCATCTGCCCCCAGTAGACGGTATACCACTCTCCAAAATATCAAGCATGGGGCTAATGAGTATGGACAAGAGGTCTCCCTCAGCTAATGAGTATGGCTGAGAGGTCTCCCTCAGCTACGTCACATGGAAAGGTATCTCGATGGCAATGGAGCATGTCCTAGATTTGGAGCTGATGAGGGGATTGTGGCAACGTTCGAGGGGCCAGGGGCAGTGGACACGCTAGAATGCGGAGGCCCGGTATGAGGTAACTTCTCTCGGGTGAGGTGGGTTTGTGGTAGCATGGGATCTGGGTGCTAATGAGTATGGCTGAGGTCTCTCTCAGCTATGTCACGTGGAAAGGTAGCTTGATGGCGATGGAGCATGTCCTGGATCTGGAGCTGATGAGGGGATCGTGGCCAACGTTCAAGGGGCTGGGAGGCATGCTGGAATGCAGAGGCTCGGTCCAAGGTAACTCCTCTCGGGTGAGGTGGGTCATGTCATGTGGGTTGAGAACCTCCCAGATCTGTCTCTGTGTAGTTGAGGGTCCTAATGCTACGGGTTGGGGGATGTTTGGCTTGTACAATGGATCGGGCTCTCTCGCTAAGAACTCCTCTAGGGTGCGGAGTCCGCGGGTAGGGGTGGTGGGCTATGAATGTCCTGGATCTGGAGCTGATGAGGGGATCGTGGCCAATGTTCAAGGGGCTGGGGCCGGGGGGCACGTTGGAATGCGGAGGCCCAGTCAGAGGTAACTCCTCTCGAGTGAGGTGGGTCCACAACAGCTCAAGGTGGGTCCACGAGCATGTCATGTGGGTTGAGAACCTCCCAGATTTGTCTGTGTGGTCACCTGTGGTGGAGTGTCCTGATGCTATGGGTCGGGGGTGTCTAGCTTAAACAATGGATCGGGCTCTCTCGTTGAGAACTCCTCTAGGGTGCGGAGCCGGAGCGGGGGTATGGGTGGTGGGCTGTGAAGGCGGAGCAGAGGCACTAGTATGGATGGTGGACTCTGATATGAATGTGTATATCACAAAGAAATATGTGATGGCTCTCTAGGAGGTGTCCTATCAAGGCTGTGAGCATGCTGCATCAACACTACATCCCTGTGTTGTCTGAGCTCCATTTAGCACATTGCTAGGCATCCTCATACTATTTCACCCGTGCGAATGGCTTGAATCCCTCTTGGAAGGCAATGGAATCTGCCTCGTATCTTATAGTAAGCCGGACAGCTAAACATATAATGGGCCTTATCCTCTACTGCTCCTGTGGTGCATACTCTGCATATCCTCTCCTCCTGTGGGATATTCTTGGCTCTCCCAGTCTCTACTTTTAGGCGTGGGAGGATCTTGGGCTGGCGTTCACATTCCATATACTGGCACCTTGTATAGCCACATAACTACTTGTATTGTCACATGTTGCCAGTCTTTTTTTCTGTTCCAGGTTTTCTTTTCAATTCTTTTTCCATGGATTAGCATTATCATGGAATTCTTGCATCTTTTTTGGTCTTGTAGACCCTTTGGGTCTTTTGAAGACGTTAAATCTACTTGGACTATACATACATTGGACACGGATGATGTTGTCAAAGATTGGTAAGAAGTGTGAGATCTATAGAGATCACTTCTTGAGACTCATGGTGGAGATCCGGGATACATACAAAAACACATGCCACATGTTTTGCAATTGGCCTCATCCAGTGAGTTCTGCATACTGTATAAGGGGCCAAACCCATCTCGAAAGAGACAACAATGTGTCCAATGAGTGATAGAATCATGGAAAAAACATAATTAAAAAAACTCAACTAGAGCTGAAAGAGAAAATGGGCCCTATAAGTTTCAGTGGTACAATGCTACAATGATACAATGTGAGGGGATCATCAAAGTGGGTCCTCAACATCTATGACTGTAGAGGCTCTCCACATTCACTGCTTGTGGAGGGGCACTCCTATATCTCTGCAGGATATCTCATATACGAAAATGTTGGGTGGAGCATCTACTCAGACCAATGGGTCTCGGGCATACAGCTCGCTACACGTGGATCGCATTGTTTAGGGAGAGGCTTGGGAGGCGTGGTGGCACATGTGGCACATATCCTCCCTCTCTGCTGCTTTCATTAATCCATAATTTTTCCTGGACATGCATTACATAGTGTGCATTGCCTAATTTGTCGAGTAGGGGCATCCGGGTCAGGCTATCTCATGGTCGTTGGCAGGGGCCTCCATGTCAAAACCCCATAGGATCTCCTCGTGGAACGCTCTTGGTACAAGACTCGAAACCTACAGACAAACCAAACAAACAAGACGGGGGTGCAGGCCTGACTCACCTCCCAACCACGACAGCCGTGGGCAAGCCCACAAGACTTGGTTGTCCCCACCGAGCCACGAGCTGAGCTAACTAGATGGACGTACCGACCAATCTCTACCTCGTGTCATCCCATACCGCCACGAAGCTACCCTCGCGGGCCTCGAGACTGCTGCCGGCCTCGGCTGCATGAAGCA
The DNA here is from genome assembly GCF_041138505.1 of Cibotium barometz. Taxonomy (NCBI): domain Eukaryota; kingdom Viridiplantae; phylum Streptophyta; class Polypodiopsida; order Cyatheales; family Cibotiaceae; genus Cibotium; species Cibotium barometz. Next base: position 29,652,344 of record NC_141079.1, on the reverse strand, counting down.
GGTGCATGTTTGCACTAGATCTAGGCTCCTGATCATAGAGCTCTCACAAAGTCACTCGAGACTCTATATGACTAATGACTAACCTTGGCCACCCTTTAAAGGTTCTTGGCCGGTCATCGGGCGTCCACACTTGGGCGCCTGCCCGTCCATACTTGGGTGCCTGCCCGTTAGTCTATCCCTAACTCAGCTCGTCAATCAGCCTGCCTAGCTCCAAGCTTCCCCAAACCTCGAAGCTAGTCTTGTGTGTGTGTAGCACACGGTAGATACACACTGTGCACATGACATACTCCCCTTCCTCTAAGAGCTCACTCCTGAGCTCACTAAAAAGCCAGGGTAATCTCTACTGCCCTTTCAGGTGGTAAGCTTGATGGCAGTTCCTTAGGAAATATATCTTGAAACGAATCAAGTATCTTCTGTAATTCTTTGCTTTCAAATACACTTAATTCATTGACATCCATAGAAGGTATGAGAAATGAAGTAAGTGGAATCAATACACAATGGAAAGCAGTATACAAAGAAGAATCCATTATATTACCAAAATCAACTGTATTTACAAGAGGTCCCTGAGAGGGATGTATACAATCACCTACGATACTATACTGGGTGTTCCTGTGTTCGAAAGAAAAAATATGACTAGACCAATCTATCTGGACTTGAAGAGTCTTAAACCACTCAATCCCTAATAACAAGTCTACATGTTCTAGGTGCATAATATAGCATTCCAGAGTATCTTTGTAGTCCTGAATCGAGATTGGTAGCACTCAATCCCTAATAACAAGTCTACATGTTCTAGGTGCATAATATAGCATTCCAGAGTATCTTTGTAGTCCTGAATCCAGATTGGTAGCTTCTCCACCTTTCGATCCCATACTTGTCGACCCGCAGGTAGGCATACCTCATAGGTATGATCGTTGGGTGTCGTATCAAGACCCAATTTCTGCACAAGTTTGTAGTTAACAAAGTTGTGTGAGCTGCCAGGATCTAGAAGAATGTGGATTCTATGGCCATTCACTTCTCCATAAACTCGGAGAAGATCATGCAAGCCAAGAACTTTAGAGTTGAACAGATAATCAGAACATGTACTAGGGCGAGAAAGTACAGTAACTGACGTACCTGTCAAAGACAACTGGTTAGCTGCCTTTGGCTTGGGTCTTACACATAGTTTTTCCATACTCCAATCATACGGCATACACATACGAATATGGAAGTATGATTGAAGTATGGTAAAAAGCTCTAGCTTGAAACATACGTGACACTGCTTTTTGGGTATTTTCTTCAAGGACTGTCTACCTCTTCTGCTACAAACAAATATCAATGATCAGGCTAAGTGGTAGCAGTAGTATCAGCAGCAAACCATTAGAGGCATTGCATTGTGGAGCTAATTTGATGACAAACGAGGATTAAAGCAAACTTACAAAGAGGCCTGCCTTCGTAAAATCTACCTGTAGATGACCTGGGTTACTGAGACTCGAGAGATTGATATCTCAATTGGACCGGTTGCAAAAATGCGTCCAAGGACTGGACACTCTGAGTAGCGTTGTTGCAAATCAAATCAGAATAACGCTTAAGCTTTCAGAGACAGGTCGAAAGGCGATAGTAGATACAAAAAAAAAACAGAGCTTTGAGACCTCCCATAATCCATGCTCAAACTGAGTCATGACTAGTGACAGCCGAGGCACGTTGTGTGGCAGTTGGATAAGATTCCATGAATATCAGCCGGTAAAAAAAAAAAACCTGATTTTTATTTGGCGCTACTTATGTAGCCAAGTGTCCACTATCTCCTTGGTACGCTGCTTGTGCTCGCCCCCGAACTGTTCCGGAGTAATGTTGGGGCCTAAAGCAGATGCCAAGGTATCCATACCCGAAAGAGTAGATAGGGTAGTGGTCAACAAAGAGATGGAGTTCTACAAAGCCTGCATCTGCGCGGCGATTTGTGCTTGACGCTCCGAGGAAGAAGCTTCAAGAGCAACTTTAAATTCTTGGAAATCTGATTTTGACACATAATCGTCGAAAAGATCGGCATCGGTATCTTCCGTAGCCGGCAGGTCTTCACGTTCGATAAGGGACTCCAACTCGGATTCTTGGGTCGATATCTTGAAGAGGGCAAGATGAGAGAAAAGTTGATCTTGCACAAATAAGAGTGCTAGGGAACTCGAGAGCTTGAGAGCTTGAGAACTTGAGAGATGTGTGACTAGGAGCCCGCTTAAGGGGAATATATAGGCTTCTCCAAAAGCCAACTTTAGCTTTTGCTTTTGTGTGTTTTTTTTTGGGCAATATATATATATATATATATATATATATATATATATATATATATATATATATATATATATATATATATATATATTCTGATTTCAAAAAAAAGAAAAAAGAAAAAAAAACAATTATAAAGCAAACTTGGGTTTTTTTTATTTAAAAAAAAACCCTTTTCCCAAAGTGTGGGCTTATAAAAACGTTAGGCGCATCTGAAAATACCCAAAGCAATCGATTGTTTTTTTTCTTAAAAAAAAACAAAAGCTAAAAAACAACTCGCAACTGCTTTTCTAAATTCTGCGCCACCCGTTTGCTTGCGGTCGGGCACCGCTTGCACTCGACTGTCGCCAGCGTTCAACGTGTGCGCCTGAACTTGCTGCGCATACAGTCGGCCGCCAGCGCATAACCTGGCACGCTTGCGCCTACTTGTGAGTACAACGGCTGCCTGGGCTTTATGCTCCTACCTGGCTGAGAGTACCAGCCTGCCAGCGACCGCCTCTCTGTGTATACTAGCCGCCAACGATTTCAGTTCCACCTGCCTTGGCTGCGTATACATGCTTCAGGGCTACGCTTCACACCAGGCGTCACTTCTCTCTCTCTTTCTCTCTCTCACTCTCTCTTGCATACAGCCGACTGGCTTTTCTTGTTTTCTCTCTCTTCAAAACTGTTCAAACAGTTGCAAAAACACAGCCCTTCTTCTTGCTAAGCAAACCAACCCAACTAGACCACAATCTCTACCATCACGGGCTCCTACGATGAAAAAGCAACATACTTAATCTGAAAAACAGCAGTATGCACAGAAAAAACAGCAAGCTTCTCGAACTCATACCTTTTCTTCGACCTCTTTTCCTCTACCTACCGACTTGCTCGTTCACAAGGCTTGCTCTGATACCACTGTCAAAACCCCATAGGATCTCCTCGTGGAACGCTCCTGGTACAAGACTCGAAACCTGCAAACAAACCAAACAAACAAGACGGGGGTGCAAGCCTGACTCACCTCCCAACCTCGACAGCCGTGGGCGCTGGAGAACACTTTGCTGAATGCTGGGATCTGAGATGTGATGAGGCGCTTCTATTTATATGAGGGAACATGTGCTGGTCGGCCAGCTTGGCTGCAGTCGGCCAGATGCAAAAAGCCCATGACTGTCATAAAAGTGTACAAACGCTGGTCGGCTGATGTATACATGCTGTCGGCTGCCTCCACAAGCCCCAAATGCTGGTCTATATGGCTAATGTGATGCTACCATGCTGAATCCAACTCATACCATGTGGTACATGCTGAAAACATTCATTTAAATGCTTGAATAATGCCTGATGATGTTTATGATGCCATAAAATAATGCCATGTCACTGTACACCTGAATGGTGTGCACGTGACACGCTGCAGCTCCGTTAGTCCCAAGCATTTCTGGTCTAAGAAATCAATGACCCGAGATAGTGGACCAAATCCCTCCTTGAAGAGGCAATGAAACCTCCTCATCTTATAGTACATTGGGTATCTGAAAAACTAGTGCTCCTCCGTCTCAACCTTTAGTGAATAGAATCGGCAGGTCCTGTTTTCTCTAGCAATGCCCTCTGCTCACCCGGTCTTCACCTTCAAGCGCGATGTGATGAGACACTTGTCTGGTCAATCGCAATACTCATGGCATGTGATGTGTGTCTATGAAGATAGCCAGGCTTCTGAATGAAGCCACCCTCTGTAAGCCTCATAAATCAGGTCCTGGTAAAACTGCATCTTCATATCTCCATCGAAATACACAAAGGGTCTATGAGACCAGACAAAATGTTACAAGGGTACCATGAGTCCTCCAATCCTCATCACCAAGGTCTGGCCCTGAAAAAGGAGCCCCATACATTGTCGCTGGAGTGACTAGGGTATCAAAAAGCCATCTCTTAGACCTGGGATGCTGGAAATGTTTTTGGTCTGTCAAGGAGGGCTAGGGCTGCATAACCTCTTGTCATTCTAGCCTGGGCTGCCAGGCGCATGGTGAAAATCAGACTAGAGAAAGTAACTCCCAGGTATACATAAGAGGATACAATATCTACTGGATCCCCCAGATGCCCACAAAAACCATGCAAAGCATCCAGATGCCTCTGTAGTCCCTCAGCTGAATCTGAGTATTGCATATAGTAAGAAGGATCAGGGTACCTGCTACAGAGGAACTGGCACCTGCACTGTCGGGGAGAGGGGGCATCCTTGTTTCACACCAATCGTACTAGAAATCTCCTGTGACATACCTCCTGGAGGTGACATACGTCCTGGAGGTCTAACCCATCCTGTGACTAACTCTTATAGGGTTGCGATGCCTGAGGATACACCCAAATCCTGAAGGCGTCTGGGAAAGTGTGCCAGGGACTGTAAAAGAATGCCTTGCGAAATTCCACAAAGCAGTAGTAAACTGGGTGTCTCTGTGACCTGGCCACCTTGATAATAGCCCTCAAGATGAGGATGATGTCCAATGTAGAGTAGGTCCTCTAGAATCCTTCTTGTCATGTAGCCCTGTATTCCATGCATCTTCAGCACATAGCTAAGCTCGGCCTCTAGCACAGACCCATAAAGCTTGGCCAGTGTGACCAATCATAATAGTCGTGTAGTTACGTGGGTCAGATGGGTCCCCATCTTTGAAGATAGGTGCGATGGTATTAGTGGACTAGGAGGGTGGGAAGCCGTGGCAAAGGGCTCTATTGAACATGTGTGTTGTTGATAGCATTTTCTTCTAACCTTCATGAGACGTCTACATGAGTTATGTTAATCAGTTAAAGGTTATTGATGCTGCAGGAAAAACCATCTGCACCGGTTCTGCGGATGCCACTTTGAGGGTTTGGAACCCCAAGTCAGGTGAAAGTGTACACATTGTGCAAGGTAATAAGCTGCACATTTCCATCACCTTACTCTTGCCACTTCATAAAAGTCTACTTTGGCACCAATGGTGAACATGGACTCCTTGTAGGAATTGTTCATGCTCTACTTGTATATGACAGTAGCTTGTGGGGAAATTGTTGTAGGGCATCCTTACCACGCTGAAGGACTTACCTGCCTTGGTATCAGCTCTGACTCTAGCATAGTTATCTCCGGATCAACTGACTCGAGTGTCCATGTTGTTAACATCCGCACAGGAAAGGTAGTTTCTATGCTCTCTCAATGAGTTCAACATAATGATGTGATAGAATAACATGTCAATGACTGGTTAACTTTTGTGTGGAGGGGGTTTGCATTTCAGGTTGTGGGCTCTCTCAATGGTCATTCGAAATCAATTGAGTGTGTTGGACTTGCAAATAGGTATGTATAGTGGCTGAATTCGAATGTATTAAGTGGCCAAGTGCTCTTAATTCTTCTTGTCGGCCTGCATTTTTGGTGCCCACAGCTCAGCTGCCCAGCCAGCCCAAAATTTTATCCTCATGCTCTCACAGCCTGAATCTGGCTGATTCAACCAAACTGCTGCCCAAGGCCTGTCTCTCCTGCTCACAGCTCCTCCTAATGTCCGGCAAAGTTTTTATACACATCTGGCAATGACTCAATCCTCACGCGTAGCTTGGCATTAAGATTCTGGGCATTGTTGCTTGAAGCTTCAGTCTTGGCTCTGACATAGGTGGTTCAAGCTGGAGATTTTGGAAACTTCAAGACCCTGATCAAGAGAGCATCTTGGATCTAAATTGTTTGCACTTTTCCCTTGGCTGCTGTCTGTCTTCGGGTCATGACTTTTGGACACAACATTCATTAAGTAGTAGTGGATGAGCAGTGAAGCAGAAAGGCAATCTTTGAGTGCATTGCCTCCAAACGTGCACACAGTTTGCCCTCTGGGTTTATCTTGGAAGTTTAGCTACGGGTTGAAACAACCCCTCAATGGTGGGGGTGCATGTGTACATGGTAATACCTTGGTATTGACAGGATGCATGTATGTGTATGCAGGCTGAAAGCAATATTCTTGCAGCCTGCATAAGGTGGTGCATATATGATTTGGAATCTCAGAATGCGTAGTCTGTGCTCTGCGTGCTTAAGTTGGATTGGCCTGAGCGTTGTTAGTATAGTCTCACGAGGTTGAGCTGATTACACTCTCCTCTTCTTTGGATGTTATCTTGGGCAATTAGCCTTGTTTTTCCACACATGCACATAGACACACCCGCACAGCATCTTCCTCTGACCTTCTTTTGGTGATTAACTCTACTTTTCTTTCAGTCTTCCTCTGGCAGCCACAGGTGGAATGGATGGACAGCTTAAAATATGGGATTTACAGACATCTTCTCCTCGGAGTACCTGTCACCATGAGGTAGTGTATGCCATGTTTGCACGAGCTGATGTTGTATCAAGGATCTTGGGTGATTCACTGCATGTTCGATGTGTGCAGGAAGGAGTGGTAAAGTTGGTTTGGTCCCAAGCATCTAGTGCGATCTTGACGGGATGCCTTGATGGGAAGGTACGAGTCTGGGACAGCCGGACTGGAACATGCGAGAGAACCTTTCGTGGCCATGAAGATGCCATTTTAGACCTTGCTTTATCACAGTAAGCATCTTATTTTCCTCTTTACTGTAGGACTTTAGAGAATTCTCACGACGGCTTCAAGCTGATTTCACTCAACTTGTACTGGGCAGAGGTGAAAGGTTCATTCTTTCGAGCTCAGACGACCACACAGTTCGTGCCTTTGAATACTGAGACAGGCGGGGGGGTGGGGTGGGGGGGCTTTTCTCATGGCATAAAAGATTCGAGCATTGCTTCGCTTTGTCTAGGAAGATTTTCTTTGTATGAGAAGTATCTTGCTGCATACTTCAAGTCTGCCAATGACGCATGGAGATGAAGGGGTTCAGAGAATGTAGTTACAAGATACATCCTTACTGTATAGCTACCCTCGGTAAAGGGCACCATCAAGATGATCGAGATTTATGTATATTCATACATCTGTCTTGGGACCAATGCCACTCACCATTTAGGCACACCCAAGTATTGATACTCAAATTTTCTTTAACTGCTTTGATGGAATTATGAAGCTCTAATCAAGAATGGTTTTTAATGAGTACAATCCTTGAAAGTGGTCCTAGGAACATTTGTCCATGTCTTTTTAGAGTGGAAATATAAACCTTATGAATGGAGAGCCAATTGGGAACCTTGAAACTTAAGATACGCTCTAATGACAAATTTACTGGAATTTTGATATATACATGAGGTGATAGACTCTTTAAGCTTCTTCCTCTCTTTTGTGACTCGAGCTTACCTTTTCTTAGGCCTTCTCCTATCCCTTAAAATAGGTTCAACGTCCTTGGCTAGAGGTGTCTAGAAATGGAGTGTAATTATTAGCTCTTTCTCTCTTTTGTGACTCGAGCTTACCTTTTCTTAGGCGCTTCTCCTATCCCTTAAAATAGGTTCAACGTCCTTGGCTAGAGGTGTCTAGAAATGGAGTGTAATTATTAGCTCTTTTTTTTTTCTTTTTTTCTTTTTTTCTTTTTTTGGTACACATTGTTTCAAATACATTTTGGGAGTCTAGAAGCCATGTATCTTGCACAAACTCATTAATGCTCCCATTGTGTCTTTGGAAGTGACATTTTTGTACAACCTTGTTCAAAAGCACAATTGAAGCTCCATTACTAGCAAAATTTGCTTCATATCTAACGTAAGATCATAATTACATGTACTTGAACATAATTCAGGTTGAATTTAGCCTTGGATTATCCAACCACCAAAAAGAACAAGTGAAAGATCCACGATTGTACAAAGGGTAGGTATAGAGTCTAGAGATGCAAAAACCCAAACATTCTGATAAAAACTCTCCATCAAATTCAATATTTTTGTAAATCACCAAGGATAAGCAAGTAGTTATTTGTCACCAAGGATACTGTTAATCCCATTCGGATCAACAACATGGTCCTCAATTGAGGACATTAATAAGTGTCATGTAAAGACACTATAAAGGTTGTACATTATGAGATATTGGTTACCCAAGGCTTAGTAAGTTTTGGGCGTCCAAGTGTGAATAAGGGTCAATTGTATATAAGATATTTTTTCATAATGAAAAAGACACAATCTCCTTTGTGTTATTGAGAGCTCTTCTCGTATGCTTTGTGTGAGAGAGCGCATTTTAGCATTGTGTCTCTTTCATGGTAGTGTGTGGGAGAGTGTGATTGGTCTATGTGATGGTGTGAGTACTCCACAGTGACAGTGTGGAGGTGGAGTTTGGAGTTTTACAAGCGAGCTTGGATCTCAAGGGACTCGAGATTGAAGCATTGGTAAGTACTCCACGACGGTTGTATTCTATTGCTCATGCATTAAGTGAATGTTTACAATTCTCTCTTAGACGTAAGGTAGTCCATAACATTTTTGTGCTATTGAGAGCTCTTTCCTTATGCTTTGTGAGAGAGTGAGCATAAAGAGTGCCTCCATCTATTAGAGGATGCTGAAGTCAAAGCTAAACTCGACAAAGTCGACCTTGGCAGAATGGCAGAGGTACTACCCCTAGGAGTTGACATCGACCTCTGCACAGAATACCTAAGGACCTACGACAAGCTGACAAAAAGAGGCTGGATTACAAAAGCAGATGGCACCACAGAAGAGCTGCTCATAACAGAAGAATTACTTAGAGAATCTTTACAGCTCCTCGCTATAGTGAATGCCCACAGGCACACCATAGATACAATGCCAATCAAACAAATGCTAAAGAGAGATTCTTACAACTCAAATGGGGTGGAATACGAAAACATGAGAGATGAAGCCACCGAAAAAGCATGCAAAGCAATGTCATTAATGATGCAAATAAAGCCGGTTGACAGGTACAACAAGGTGGGCTTGAACAGCATCTTAAAATGCGAGCAAAGTGATGAGCTATGGTGGATCAAATGCAAGAATCAACATCATTAACAAAGAGATTAGACGATAATTAAGATGAGATTAGTAAGCAATTAATTGATAGCTTAATGTAGGCATGGATACTAAAAAACCAGCAAATTCTCGTTAGACCAATGCCTCAATTTATAGAGTTTACATCCACAAGATGCCAAGCATCTAATCCCACTGATGTCTCCTTGATTCACTCCACCTCTTTTGCTTGATTCACTCCCACTGATGTCTCCTTGATTCACTCCCACTGATGTCTCCTTGATTCACTCCACCTCTTCACTTTTCCTAGAATATTTCCACACATCCTAAATCTTCTCATGCTACCCTTTATTCTCTCCTAGTAGATACCTCTCACCTTTTCACTGCTTCTCAATCATTTATAGATTCTCTTTTACAGCCTCTTGGGCTTGTTCCCGCACACACCCATTCACTTGTATATTTCAACACCTCCCCTCAAGTGAATAATCCTAGCACACCTGGACCCTATACCAAGTTTCCCTCTTACTTGGTAGTAGCCCGCGACCAGTGCCTTAAGTCCCTAACTCATAGTCCTTGACACTCTCTCTCTCTAAGTGTCCAAGGCTACTACAAGTGCTCGTGACCTTGACTAAAGTGCTTACACATACGTTTACCACATGGCCTACATCATCGATGGCTCACAGGTGGTTTTACTCTGTTGGGGCAGGTTACATTGGGTTGTGGGGTTTCTCTCTCTCTCTCTCTCTCTCTCTTAGAAAAGATGATCTGACTCCACTTCCTTAGGAGTCTCCATGAAGTTTGCCGATGTCGTTCCTTCTCCACTGGGTTTGCTGTAGCAGTCTCTTGCCATGTGTCCTGGCTTCCCACAGTTGTGGCAAGTGAAGGTCCTTCCTCCTCCTCTGCCTCTTCCTCTTCCTCGTCCTCGTGAGAATCCTCCTCGGGTGAAGAATGCTTTTTCCTCTCCAGCTGTTGAGTCCACCCATTTCTTCTCTTTGACCTTGGTCTCTTGCTCTAGTAGAGCTCCTTCTATCTCATGCAGCTTCAATTTAAGTACATTCTTTAAGGTTGCCACTATGTTTTCATATTCACCTTTGTCCACACTCTTAAGAAGCACTGCTAGTGCCTCATCATCCTCTACCTTCTTACCAATGGCCGCCAGTTGTTGCTTAATGCTTTTGTATTTGTTTGTGTGTGATTAAAGGTTCACTTTCCTTCATGTCAAGTTTGTAGAGTTGCATTAACAGATTTATCTTTGAATTTTTTGCTTGAGTGCCAAATAATTTATTGAGTTCATCCCATGCATCTTTTACCCATTGTATCCCTGTGATGTGGTGAATGATTTCATCATTTAAACTGAGTGCGATAAGTCCTAATGCTTTCTCATTCCTGCTCTTCCACTCATTTTCCCCAATCACCTCTGGGCATTCATCTCTTCCCTCAACTAGCCCCCACAGATTTTTCCTCATGAGCAAATACATGGTTTTTGTTTGCCATGTATAAAACTGCTCCCCATTAAATTTAGCTATCTCTTGTGCCGTGCTCCTGATGATGTGAAGGGGGTCTTACCTCTTGATCCAATTCAAGATTCAAGGGCAATGTCTACCCTTTTACACCTCAATCTGGTGTTTAGGTGATGATTACAACATATTTATAAGCATAAATTCACCAAAAATTACATAAAGCCAAGGGTAACAAATCTGTACTGAATGGTTTGAGTATCAAACCATCTCCGAATTGTAATTTGAAGTAATAGGGATCTGTATCAGATACCCAATGGTAAATTTGAACCCTCAATTGCACCAAAATATAGTGATTAGTATTGATTAATCATTGATTAGCAAAATAATCCCCTGTTTTGTGTGCAAAAAACAGAGTGTGCTGGGAGGCCAGATATGGGGCCTTAGAGTTCAAATAAGCTCAGTCCTTTCAAAGCCATCAATAGCAGTTAGTCTAGTAGAGGATCAAGTTAAGAAACAAAAGATTTGACCAAACATTGAATGCTTAATCTCTGTTTTACCAAAGTCACTTTGTAGATTTGATGCAGAGCTTGATGCCACTTCTCCTTGAGGAATTTCACAAATCTGACATCACTTGCATGTAGAGCACCCTTGAGAACCCCTGGGGCCAAGAGGATTAGACCAATTGCTTTTGTGGAGGAGTAGATCTATAAATTTCTTCCAAAAATAGGCGCCAGTAAATTCGCAATTTCCAAGAGCAACTGGTGGTGGTTTGGCAATTTGACGTGATGGGCTAAAGCGTGGGGAGTGTAGCTAGGTGTGGTTAGAAGGTTGAAGCCTATTGTTAAGGCTAGAGGGAGAGGGAGCTCCTCCACCAGTTGGGGATGCAGAGAATGGTTGAAAAAAAGATTTAAAAAAATGATTATCTCTTAATCCTAATTAATAAGATGATTAGCAAGATAATAAGCTCATAAATTAGATTAATAAGATGATTAGCAAGATAATAAGCTCATAAATTAGATTAATCCTAAGCTAGGCTCTGATACCATGTTAAAATGCAAGAAAAGTGATTAGCTGTGGTGGATCAAATGCAAGAATCAACATCATTAACAAAGATATTAGATGATGATTAAGATGAGATTAGTGAGCTTTTAACTGATAGCTTAATGTAGGCATGGATACTCAAAAATCAGCAAATTCTCATTAGGTCAATACCTCAATTTATAGAGTTTACATCCACAAGATGCCAAGCATCTAATCCCACTGATCTCTCCTTGATTCACTCCACCTCTTTTGCTTGATTCTTTCCATCTCTTCACTTTGCCCAGAATATCTCTATACATCCTAAATCTTCTCATGCTACCCTTTGTTCTCTCCTAGTAGATACCTCTCACCTTTTCACTGCTTCTCACTCATTTACAGATTCTCTTTTACAGCCTCTTGCTAAGGGCTTGTTCCCGCACACACCCATTCACTTGTATATTTCAACACAGGATAGCTAAAGCTTATGAGGAGAAGGAGGAGGACTGGGTCTATTATCTGCATAAGGAGATGGAGAATTATTTAAAAGCACATCAATCAAAGATTAGCAATCCTTACCTCCTAATGCACATACTTAACCATGTGGCAGCAAAGAGGCCTTTAAAAGAGCCAGAACCAGAGGAGAGCCTCAGCTAGCTATATCATCCTCGACTAACCTATAGACGCTACTAGAAGGATAGAAGAGGGGCAGGCAGTGTTAATGGAAATGTAAGAGCTCATTCAAGACAATAAAAAAGAACCGACGAAAGAAGACAGACAAGAGGATGAGAGGACTACTTGTAGACGTCAACAGAATCACAACAACTAGAAGAGGCAGTGGCAACTGAAATCAGAACATACCAAGAGGCCTTGCAGGAAAAGCTACTAAGCCCCACTGTATAGGAACAACAACAACAGCTCACCCTTCCAACAAGCCCTGCACAACTCATCTTTAATGACCTCTCTCCTCTCAAAAATTCACAACTAGCAGATACGCCAACAGAGGCAGCTGTTGCGAAACAAGCACAAAAGGACCATGCTGTGGAAGGACCAGTAATCAAAGAATTACTAATCGCAACACAAGTACTGGAGGATCCAGTAAAGTCTAGTAAGCGCCAACGCTCGCCAGATCCTTCCAGTCCAAGCAAAAGGAGAAGGTTGGATGATAAGGAGCCAATTTTGCAACTTGAATCTTTGAAAGACATGGATTCACAGCATTTCATCCAGGATACATTGGAAAGATTAGAGGCACTACTCCATGCTCCCCTTACAGAAATGGGTGCTAACACTAGTACCAACTGGGAACAGGAGCAAAAGGTGTGGCGTTGCCATTTATTAACAATACACATGTTACATGACAGGAACGCCGACTTATGGAAGCAGCTAGAAATTGCCAATGCACGAATACAAAGTGTAAAAGCAAATCTAGCGGTAGGAGCAAAGACACTCATAAAGAAGTGACCATGAAGAGCTTAAAGGCTGCAGAAAAATAAGAAACCATATACAGTGCCTTGGAAAGCAATAATCTCGTTTTAAGTCAAACCATTGTACAGAAAATCACCAAAAATGCTGACTTGAACGCAAGGCTGTTGGAGCAGGCAAAAGAGCAGCTTCAAAAAGAGATAGCACACACACAGAGCCTCACAACTATGCATGCCAGGGAAATAAAGGAGTGCCAAGATAGTGCAAAATATAATGAAGATATGCTTCAACAACAACAATTAGAGCTCCTCACATCCCAACTAAAGGAAGAACAAGAAAGAGTGCAAAGTCTGCAACACGAAAGAGAACAGGCTAATAAAGCGCATGCAGAAAAAATCAAGGCCCTCAACGAAACCATCATCACCAACCAAGCAGCCGCGCAAAGGAGTCAAGAGATCATATCATCACCTCACAACTGGAAGTACAATTACAGGATACACAAAGATTGGCAGCACAACGGCTAAATCAAATTACTGAGGCACAACAATGAGAAGCCACTGCCAGCAAGAGAGCACAGGAAGCTGCAACAAGAAGGTTTGAGGAAATGGATGCTGAGAGAATGATCCGAGAAACAGCCATCTCTGACCAACTCAACAATGCTGACATCCGCATGTAGGATCTGGCTCACCAATTAGCCGCACAAGAAAGGAGTCAACGCCCGTCGGAGCCCACAGATGATCTACGTACCCTCCTTGAGCGTGCCTCGAAATTAGGACAGTTGCCAGTAACTCCTCAGGCCCCTCCTCAAACTCTAACTTTGTTTTTATCTACACTGACACTCTCATTACTTCAGTATGATATCAACTTAGCTGAAGATATAGGCTTAGGAGAATTAACCCTAATTAAACAAAATACTGAAAGGGATGCTGACCCAACAATCATTATGGGCATTTTGAGGGGGGACCTTATATCAACTAACCCTCAAGACATCTTCTTCTCTCCCTTGCATCCTATAGTCCTCAACCTCCGTAGTTGGTGTCGTGTGTTACAAAATTTCGACATCCTTCACAACAGTGTCAAAAAACTCGATCTGTTTGTTCCAAATGGCATACTAGCGCAACGCCAGCCAACTACGAGGTGGTGGCTAATACTTATCAATGGGTAATTAGTCATGGGTGGTTAGAAGTATACAATACTCACCAACATTTAAATCTTTGTGAATCTACCTTATATCACTCGGTTGGCATACTTAAGCTCTATACTAATATACACAAGCATTTAGAGGCTATGCTCACCAATGTAAGCTATAATTTTGATGCCACTCACATAAATTACCCGGATATTGATACTGAAGAAATTCCTGAAATTCAAAACTTTTTTAAAGCTCATAAGCCTAGTCACCCACCCCTTAGCACTAGTCAAGGCGAAGATGAGGGTCCATCTTCAGTTTCCAAAAACACTTACCCTGTATATTCTAATATCGCCAGTAGACTTCTTCATCCTTATCCGAGCGCGCCACCTACTTCATCTTCCCAAGCTGACTTTATCTACTCTTCCTTCTCTCTGCCAGAATTAGAATTTCCCACTAACAATCTCTTCCTCGCGCGAGGAGGTATTGGCACCTATCCCATCTCCACCAACGGCAACCTCAGGAGGTACGTAATCTGCCTCCACATGATAATGTTGTGCCTTACACTGAACAAAATGTTTTGGATTCCTTGACAGCTGTAGAGTATGAGATGTTTATCCAAGAAGGCAATCCACTCTTAAAGCCGAAGCTCATGTTCAAAGTGTTGATGCAGATTACTCCATTTGATCCTACCTACCAAATTTTGCGAGAAGCATATTCTGCAGTCACACCCACAAGGCAACACTATGTACCATACCCTCTCCATGCCACACATCCAGAGTTAGAGGAATTACTTCCATTGGCAGGAGAAGGAACATCGTGGGCGAATGTCGCAAAACACACAAGGCTAGCAAACCCTCATCTCTCTGACTTGCTGGAAATTCGCCTGGTCACATTCATGAGATTTTCTATTGTTATAGAAGATGGAGGAAGCGGCATCCTGTGTATACAAGAGGTGGATACACCACCATCCACACAAATGAAGAAGCGCCACAACTGCCAAATTTTGGACTCCAACCTACATGGAGACAGGAGTTTCTAACAGTTCCTGAATACATTAGAGTTTACATGTGTGTGCCACCAAGACTGCGAGTGGAGCCACTGTACATGCCTATCAAGAGAAGGTGGACGCTGCTGGAGTTCCAAGATGCCAAAAATAGGGACTCTCATGTTTGCTATAACTTTCCTATATTCAATCCAGCAACATTTGGCAATATTCAAGAACAACGACAGCAACTGCTGACCTGGATCAGGGCTTGGCACAAAACACCTGATCCTGCAATTGTGGCCAGTTCATGAAATTATTGGTGGTCCTCATAGATCAACCTAAAGAACCTTATGATGGCTTTGAAGCACATAGCATCTACAGTTTGACATGAACCAAGGTCCTTCAGACAGAGAGATGATGCTATATTACCACCGCTTAAGATGTCTTCTAGCTTATATGCATTTGACATTTGAAGACATGATCGACACTGGATTCTGTAAGTCCCACTCAGCATTTCGTCGAGCACTCTGGAAACTCCAGTCCAGACGCAACTTCTACTGGCTTAAATTCGGTGACCAGGTCTTCCGACCTCGGTAACAAGTTTTGAGGACAGAACCTACGTCAGGAAGGGGGGAATGTTAATCCCATTCGGATTAACAACATGATCCTCAATTGAGGACGTTAATAAGTGTCCTGCAAAGGCGCTATAAAGGTTGTACATTATGAGATATTGGCCACCCAAGGCTTAGTAATTAGGTTTTGGGCGCCCAGGTGTGAATAAGGGCCAATTGTATATAAGGTATTTTCTCATAAGAAAAGGACACAATCCCCTTTGTGCTATTGAGAGCTCTCCCCTTATGCTTTGTGAGAGAGTGAGAGCATTGTAGCATTGTGCCTCTTTCATGCTTGTGTGTTTATGCTCGTGGGAGAGAGTGAGAGAGTGTGTGATTGGTCTATGTGATGGTGTGAGCGACTCCACAGTGATAGTGTGGAGGTGGAGCTTGGAGTTTGGAGCTTTACAAGCGAGCTTGGAGGCCTCAAGGGACTCGAGATCGAAGCATTGGTAAGTACCCCACGACGGTTGTGTTCTCTCTTGGAGGTTAGGTAGCCCATAATAGATACGAGTGCAAAAACCCATGGTGGTACTATTGATATTAAAGGAAGTATTAACAAAGTGATTTAATATCACAAATGTGTTTCTCTACTCAAAATCATTTGTGGTGTTAACCACTTTATAGCGCTTAACATGGTTTCATCCATCCAACCTATCGTAGGTGCTTTGTCATCTTACTTGCTTGAATTTGTTGTAAGAGGGTATTGGAACGTATAAAGCGGCCTTAGCTATATCCATGTAAATGAATGTGCATATAAGTTTAAATCTGTAAACTACAATGTCATGTGCATACATAAGTAATTAATTATAGTTTTTAATACACACACTAATACAAACTATATACACATACACTTGGATAAGTAGCTATGAATGTATGGGAATGGAAGAGGAGGGTTATTGACTTGGTTTTGTTCTCCAATGCAAGATGGTGACACGAAGGTATAATGAATTATTGGAAGTGTATAATAATTCACGTTTAGCATGACTTGAATGATGTCATTTCTTGGATATCACACGTAGAGTCCGTCACAAACATTGCTAGACAAAGAACAATGCTTAACAATCAAGCATCTAAGCTTACAGAAGAAAGGGTGAAAACTGATAGGAGGGGAGTACGTAAATATAGGGAGCAACATGAGTGTAATGATTAAACCCATAATGTGACTGTACAAACTTTTGCACAGAGAGTTGGAGTAGTTGATCCAAATCAATATATATTTGCTTATTTGGATGTTACATGTAGAGCATGTCACAACATTGCTACACAGAGAATAGTGGTTAGAAATCAAGCATCTAGGTTTACTGAACAAAGGGTGGTAGTTAGCATAGGAGTAAGTGAATGTAGGGATCAACTTGAGTGTAATAATCAAGGCTAGAATATGATACTACGGACTTCTAAACAGAGAGTAGTAGTAATTAATCAAGATCAAAATAGTAATCAAGTATCTAGCTTTACAAAAGAAAGGATGTTATGTGTTAGGAGTAAGTGCATGTTGGGATCAACGTAACTGTATCGATTTGGCCTAGAATGTAACACTACAGCGTTCTATAGAGAGAGTAGTAATAGTTCATCCATATCAAAATAGTTTCACTCATTTGGAAGGAAATAGAGGTTCTCACTACTTAGTTTGCAGGGAGCACGGTTCGCAGATCAGAGGTGATGTGCGAGATTCAAGAGTCCCGTGTCTTTTCTATTGCTTATCAATATCCTATAAGAGATGACATAAGGCATCCAACAACATATCCATTATTTTTCGGTGCGTGTAGTGTTCACTCATTGTAGTGTGTGAATTATATTTGTAGTTTTTGCCATGCTTAGTTGAAAAGAAGAGATAACGATTCTCCATTACAAGTTGTGGGGAAGCATTGTTATGGAGTTGGGAAGAAGGTATCTTTGTTGGCCTTAGAAAATCACCTTGAGGTTATAAAATCTCTTTTTCTCAGTAATGACGACAAAAACAAGTTATTTCAAAAGGATATACGAGCTTACAATAATGCCTTAGCTTTTGTTTCACTTGATGCTCATGTTGATGAAAGATTTGGTAGAAATAAAGGTGTGTATGATTTTTGAATCCATGGTAGTTTATATCATCGTGTCGAAACATTGTTGCCTAACCAGACACGAGAAGACAGACCACGATATACAAAACTGTATGTGTATGAGACAAAACATGAGTTATAGAATTATTTAGATGGCATGCCTGGGTTGGATTTCGATGTGTTGGGAAGGTTGCAAGAAATAATGCATTGAATGTAATCCATATGCCAATGTGTTTCGATGTGTGGGGGAATTTCTGCAAAGTAATCCACATGTAGAGTTAAGGATGGTAATTTGTGAGACACATTGTACTTCAAGGTAGTATTTGGTGCCAAACTGCTACTAGCAAAGTTGCTTCAATTATGCTAGGGCAAGGGGATGATTTTGATCTTGGGTTTCAAGATATTCAAATTTGTTCTCGTAATGGAGTGTGAAAAGAATAAGTAATTTCCATGATGATGTGCGCATGCCTGCAATAACTAGGACTCATAAATGTGTCACTCAGAGGCAATATTATCCATATTGATTAGAAATTAGAACTCATACCATTGCATGCCTTTTGTCAGGGGAAGACTATTGCAGTAATACATTATTGATGCTTATAGTGCTATCGAGGAGTCAAGATTAGTATGGGTTTGAAATAACCAAGAAAATTTACATGTTGAAATCTACCAGGGACTATCTGCCATGGTTAATGTAGCTGATGGTGCACAGTGTATCAAGGAGTGCAACATGATGGCGAAGAGTTATGTTGCCACCTTCTTTTACGGGAGGGCCTTGCTTTATGTATCGGCTTTACCAAGCTGCTATGGAAATTGTAAGAAGGAAGAAGGGTAAGCGATACCTGTTTATTACCTTCACATGCAACCTAAAATGGAATGAAATATTACATGCTCTATTGTAGGAGCAAACTACCCTGGATTGACCGTATCTTACTGTCTGTGTGCTTTATAAAAAGCATAAGGATATAATGAGGTTACTCACAAAGAAAAGTTTATTTGGAAAAGTGGATGGCTATGTATCTGTGTGTGATTGAATTTCAAAAGAGAGGTCTACCACCCTCACACATATTACTGATTTTGAGCGATGAATTCAAGCTAAGTGACAACACACGATGAGATCAATTGGTATGTGCTAAGCTGCCCAATAGAGAAATGTTTCTGGAGTTACATGAAGTTATCAAATAGTGTAATGTTCTTGGTCCATGTAGTACATTGATTCCCAATGCTATTTGTATGGTTGATGGGAGATGTATTTGGTGTTATCCATGTAACTTCACTCAATCTACAAAATAGTGATACATTAATTCTCAGTGCTATTTGTATGGTTGATGGGAGATGTATTCGATGTTATCCATATAACTTCACTCAATATACAATAGTGGATAGTGATGGTTATCCCATTTACACGCATTAAGATGATGGTAATAGTGTACAAGTAAAGGGAATTAAATGGACAATAGGTGGGTCATGCCATACTTTCCTTTCCTTTCCATGAGATATAGAGCTCCATTAATATTGAAGTGTGCTCCATAATTTTCACTATGAAATATCTATATAAGTATGTGTGTAAGGGTCTTGACAGAGCAACGATAACTGTAAGGATGGATGATTGCATAGTCGTGTAGTGGATGAAGGTTGTAAATACTTGGATGCACGTTATGTATCAGCATTAGAGGCATGCTGGAGAATATTTGAATATGATTTGCATTAGGAGAAGCCGGATATCAAAAGATTGCAAGTTCATGTGCTCGTTATAAAATAACGTGATGTTTCAAGGTAATGATGACTTGCGAGATGTAGTTGAGGAGGATAACTATAAGAAAACTACTCTTATAGAGTGGTTTGTAACTAATGAGCTTCAGATGTATAGTGACTTCCTTTGCAATTGGGTTAGAAACAAATGCACAAAGAAGTGGACTATAAGAAAGGCAAGTAATACCATTGGGTGGTTGCATGTACAATGTTTCTCCATCTATTGTTGCTTGTGCTAATGGTGAATGAGCAATATTTTTTTACGTATCTTGCTTACTATTTGTAGGGGTTGTAAGTTTTTTGATTACTTGCGTAGTGTTGACACAGTTGAATTTATCTGACTTTCATACTATTGATGGTTGACTTTATCTGACTTGTGTATTTTTTATGATCAACTTTATGGAAATTGATGAAGAGTGGTTTACATGTATGCCAAATGCTGCATTTCATTAAAGTGTGGATAATTGAGACAATTATTTGCAACAAATTTGGTCTTTTGTGAGCCTACATTTCTCAGGCGTTTGTGGGAAACATTCTCATCATATCTTTCAGAGGATATATTCTATGATTTACAAGGTACAATGTAAACTATTACTGTCTGTCAAGCTATGGCAAAAAATTACAAGTAGAGTGCATTCTTCAACAACATTGGCGAAGGTTGTTCGAGTTTGAAGGAATTCATTCGATTAATAGATCAAGCATGGTAAGACTTATGAATGGGTTGTTGCAAGAAGAGATAATGTTTGATCTTATGCAACAAAAGTAGGAATGGCCAATCAGATGTAAATGGCTCTCAACATTGTCAGCCAACTGATTCTTGATGCAATTGATAGAAATGTTGGTGATGTATTATTTCTTAAAGGTCTTGGAGGATCTAGAAAGACATTCCTCTACAATTGCTTACTTTGTCGAGTATGTGGAGATGGCCATGTTGCTCTTATGTGTGCTTCATCTGGTATAGTTGCCTTGCCGTTAGCTAATGGGTGTACAACTCACTCAATTCAGGATACCATTAGATCTAAATGCCACTAGCACTTGAAATATAAAGGACACTAATCAACTTGCAGAGGTGTTGAGATTGGCTAGATTGATAGTCTGGGATGAGGCACCAATGACACATCGATATACCTTCAACGCATTAGATAGAACAGTGTGAGATGTAATGTATAATGACAAGCTCTTTGGTGGAAAGGTCATGCTTTTTGGTGGGAATTTTAGATAGATTTTGCTAGTTGTTCCGAAGGGAGGAAGAGAGGACTTTGTCAATTCAACGTTGTGCCATTAAAAAGCCTGGAGAGAGACCAAAGTGTTAAAGCTTATGTGCAAAACATGCATGTTCTTCAGAACACAAGTAACTTGATGGAGCGAGAATTTGCATGGTGGATCCTAGACATTGGTAATATGACTGTACATAGCAAAATAGAAGAAGGTGTTGTGTCAATCCCTCCCAGAGTGCTTCTTCAGATAAGGTCTATGCAACAACTAAAATGGGGCTTTTGAGAACTTGAGACTATGTAAGATTTTTTAAAGTGTGTGCTATCCTTATATTTCGAAATGTTGAGGTTGATGCTATTAATGACATTGCTTTCAATGTAATGCCTGCAAATAACAAGAAATACTTTAGTATAGATTCTGTGCTTGGAGTTGGTAAGGCTAACTTTTGTATGCAACAGAATATCTTAATAGCTTAAATCTAGGCGGCGCTTATCCAGCTCATCGATTGGTTTTGCAAGAAAATGCTCCTATTATTTCTTTGCAAAATTTGGATCCGCTGAAAAGGATTGTGCAATGGGACGAGATAAATATGTAAGCACTTAAGTAGAAATAATTACAAGTACAAATATTGGCGGTAGGGTTTTCATCCCTATAATAACTTTCATACCAAGTACTTTGTAGCTTCATTTTGATATGAGACGAAGGCAATTTCTCGTGAAGCTTGCATTTGCCATGACCATCAAGAAATCACACAGATAAACACGATCAGCTCTAGGGTTATACTTGGTGGCACTTGTATTCAACCATGGAGAATTATACGTAGCTTTCTCACGAGTGAGATCATGAGATGCTATGAAAGTATTTATTTCAACCAGTGCATCTGAAACTGACATGAGTACTTTCGACATTGTTTGCACCACGAATGTGGTATTCAAGAAGGTCTTGCAATTAGCTTTTCGAGATGAATGTAGAGGTACTTTGGTAAGTTTTTTTTTTGGCTTTGAAAGGTACGTTTTTATGTCATTTACTTAACTGTTTATGTGATTCAAATTAATTTTAGTATCTCCTCTATGCTTACAATTTTTTAGAATTTTTAGCTCTACATAGACATTAATACATGTGTGCTTTATATAGGATTAGAATGAGGAGTTGTTTTGTGCTGACTCCCACGAATACTTTTGTGTTTCTCGTTGACAAACTCCTCTACTTGAGGGGAAGATACACAATTGTAAAAGTACTAAGGGTGTTGCTTATGTGTCCTCAATAACAACACTAAAGTGCTTTACCTAAGAAATTATAGAGATCTGTTTTCTACGAAGAACTCAGAGTCTCCCTACTCAATTATTGGTTGAGCTCTTAGACATGGAAAAATTAGCGAGTTGATATTCTAACCTTTCTTTGTTGATTATTTTTTATTAAGGAGATAATGTTCTCTAGTATATACATGAGTATAAGGGATAGTGTTATGATAACAAGTATATTCTTGTTGTGTATTATTTGACTTTTTTGGATGTGATCCTTGTTGGTCTTGAGTGAGTGTTTTATAAGTTAGCTTGATGGAGTTATAGGCTTTAAGAGTCCATTTTGTATTGATGTGTTCTTTTTGGCTACTAAAAGCCTGCTAAGAGGGAGCATATGGGGCATGGTTATAATGATGAGAACTATTTATAAAGCCTTTTTTAGGTGAATATGTACTCCTGTAGAAGAAGATGCAACATCTATTGACCAAGATTGGTTAAATATAGTGATTGTATGATTGTAGAGATCTTTATCTTTGAAAATCCAAAGTTCTTATGGGTTCTACTACTCAAGTTGAATATGTATATCCCTTTTGATGGAGAGCTCGTGTCTGTGTGCTCAGTTAATTAGTTGACCTTCTCGAGATTGCAAGTCTTTGTGGGTACATATTCTAATCTTTTGTAATTATTCTTTGTGAAGAAGAGGGTGTTGTTTGGTTCATGCATAAGTGAGTACAAGGGATCTTCTTTTTGTAACAAGTTCATTCTTGATGTGGTTGTGCTTATATTGAAACCCTTTGTACATGATTTGTTCTTCGATGGAGAATGCATTTTGCTTGGGTTCTATAAGGTAGATATTCATAGGGTTGCACGACCTTGCAGTCCAAATTGCATCACTGTGTCTTACTTAGGTAGCCTATTATGATTGGCAAGCTATTGGGCATGGTCATATTGATGACTATATGTATAGCTTTTTAAGGCCTACCCGTATGCCTGTCCATGAAAATACGTCGTCTATTGACCAAGGTATGTTAAATATTATGATCGTATAATTATAAAGCCCTTTCATCTCAATAATCCAAAGTTTTTAATGGGTTTTTGTGTATTACCTAGGTACATGTTAATTTAAGAATAGAGCTGACAATTTTGAGTATAGGCATCGTCTTGCAGCATGCGAATGGACATCGCCTTTTTGACGAAGGAGGCTCTACGTCTATAGCACACCAAGATTCCATGGCACCATCTAATTCTACGTCTATAGCACACCAAGATTCTATGGCACCATCTGATTCTACGTCTCACAACATGCGCATAGACACTGTCTTTTTTATGAAGGAGACTCTACGTCTATAGCACACCAAGATTCTATGGCACCATCTGATTCTACTTAGATAAATCATATCTTCCAATTTAGGGTCATTGTATATGAGTTTTTTTAATGATCCTTGCCCCCTCCGCGCAACGAATTCCGGGGGTGCTAGCACCGGAAGTAGCACTTCTTGCGCAAGGCAGAACCTCTCACTCAGGGCCTCACCCATGGATATCAGAACAAGAGATTAATCCCTCGGTTCTTCCAAAACCGAACCCGGAAAAACTTCCCTCGCCCAGCAGACAGGTGATTCCTCCAGGATATTTTTATTCTAACTTAGTCAAATGCCTTGACTAACCAAACTGATCCGACCGAACCCGTAAGTCACATGATCAGATCAAGGAAAAGACTTGCACTTGGATCATAGAGTCCAATGCTTTTTTCCTCATCAAGAGGCACAGCTGTTGATTCTTTTCCATAGAACAAGGGTTATCCAGGATTTACTTCAACTATCGTAACTTAACAGAATTGAGTCTTATTTAAGGGATCCATCAGTCCAGCCTAACCCCATCCAATCCCATGGGTTAGCCAACCGCGCAACCACTGTAGTGATAGGATCCATTTAGAAATTTGGTTATGTTTTGTCCCCGGTATACTAGGGAAAAGAGTTCCCAGGCCCCCTAGCCGACGCTTCAAGCAAACTTCAAGATCGTCACACCACTTACACACCCAATATGAAATTGCATGTTTCACAAAGTCAACTGTCTCTAAAACAATCTTTTAATGAAACCATAGTATCACTAATCATAATCCTCCAAAATATCCAGCTTGAATTCTAATTTCCAATCATTCCTTCATTGGTGTACCTATGGCATCATTGGCAACTAGAACGCTCACCACCTGTTCATTCAGGGGCCTTTTCAATAGTTCCTAGCTCATAGTACTCGGCAATATAATCACATAAGAAAATCCAAATGGACTCTCCGTTGAAGATCAGCAAGATCAACCAACAGATCCATATAAAAGAGCCATGGACTCATCCATTGAGGACCAGCAAGGAAAATCAACCAGATCCATGCTCGAGTTCAGAAAACAACTCTAACTCCTTGTTCTAGTTTCTTCCTCGACACACACGTGGGTATCTTCGGTGACCCAGAGCCTGAGCACCGTATGGTCAGCACCCTCTAGGTTCCTTTGCAGGAATTACTTGGATCTCAATTATCATGGGAATTCCTCTTTTGCATAAAATAAATTTACCAAAAATTTCTCTTTTTCTATTTAATTACTTGATTCTCAAATATCATGGGAATTCCTCTTTTTGCATAAAAATAAATTTACCAAAAATTACTCTTTTACCATTTAAATACTTGATTCTCAAATATCACAGAAATTCCTCTTTTTGCATAACATTAAATTTACCAAAAATTACTCTTTTCTCTTAATCAATTAATTAAGCATAATTATAAAAAATTTTATTTCTCATGAATATGATAAAAATCATTCTTTTTGCATTGGATGTCCAATCCTAGAATATGGTAGGAAGTCCTCTTTTAGCATTATGCATAAAAATAAGATATGTATTATTTTCTAAAATTTTTGCCATAGCTTTGCTGCTATTATTGATAATTTTTAATTTTTCTAAAAAAAAGACATTGCAATACAATTATGATAGAAGATCTATTCTTAAACTAAAATCTAAATTATGAAATTAAATCATAAATTTAGCCATAATCATAATTATGATTAATCTACTAGATTAAGTTATTTCTATTATTTCTCTTTTCCCAAAATGATAGGATTCTCTCTTTCACATTTAGAATCAATTAAAGTAGTTTTTAAACTACTTATAATAATCTAAAAGAATTTACCATTATTTTGTTATCATAAAAGCATAAAAATACTATTTTTTTATCCTCTAGCTTAACAAGCTTAGAGTTTGGTTTTGAAATAAGAATTCATCAATGAGAAGCATTCTTTTGCTAAAGAATTAGCCATAGGAATGACTATTCTTTTGGGAGAGAGAGATATACATAAAAAGCATTCTAAATAAGCATAAAGATTAACTTTTTCTCAATTACTCATTAAAATTATTAGGGAAAGCTTGATTTGAACTTAAAACAATTAATTAGAAACTTCTCAAGCTTGAGAGGGGTTGAGAATTGAAATCATTTGAGAATATTAACAAAAACCATAAAATTCCTTCTTACCTCAAGGTTTAGCTTGCTTCTTTATCTAGAAGTGAAGCCTCCACCCAATCAATTGGTTTAGCAAGTGGAGAAGAGAGCTCCAAGAGTTGTTGAAGAGAGAGAGAACTCCAAGCTCCCAAGAGAGAGGAAAATTTAAGGGATACTAGAAAATATGAGTATTTTAATATAATACTGGCATGGTATAGCTCCAACATTTTTTTACAAAAGACTAAGGGTCTATTTATAGGTGAGGAAGGCCACTAACCAAGTCCTTCTAGAATTTTCCAAGTTCAGTTTGACTCAATTTGGACCAGTTTGGCTCCCTTTTTGATTTGGTTTGATCCAGGAGAGAGGAGAGATAAAAATATCATAATTTTTTTGAGTTAAAAACCCTTCCACACATGTGAAAAAGGCGCCTACCTTAAGAGTCCCCCTCTCCTTACCAAGGTGTCAAAAATGCATCATTATTCCAAAATATCTCATTTTTTTAGTAATATCTAGGATCCATTTAGAAATTTGGTTATGTTTTGTCCCGGGTACCAGGGAAAAGAGTTCCTAGGCCCCCCCAGCCGCGCTTCAAGCAAACTTCAAGCAAACTTCAAAAAAGTCACACCACTTACACACCCAATATGAAATTGCCTATTTTCACAAATTCAGCTGTCTCTAAAACAATCTTTTAATGAAACCATAGTATCACTGATCATAATCCTCCAAAATATCCAGCTTGAATTCTAATTTCCAATCATTCCTTCATTGGTGTACCTATGGCATCATTGGCAACTAGAACGCTCACCACCTGTTCACTCAGGGGTCTTTTCAATAGTTCCTAGCTCATAGTACCCGGCAATATAATCACATAAGAAAATCCAGATGGACTCTCCGTTGAAGATCAGCAAGATCAACCACAACAGATCCATATAAAAGAGCCATGGACTCATCCATTGAGGACCAGCAAGGATAATCAACCAGATCCATGCCCGAGTTCAGAAAACAACTCTAACTTCTTGTTCCAGATTCTTTCTCGACGCACACGTGGGTATCTTCGATGACCCAGAACCCGAGCATCGTATGGTCAGCACCCTCTAGGTTCCTTCTCACAGGAATTACTTGGATCTCAATTATCATGGGAATTCCTCTTTTTGCATAAAATAAATTTACCAAAAATTCATCTTTTTCTATTTAATTACTTGATTCTCAAATATCATGGGAATTCCTCTTTTTGCATAAAAATAAATTTACCAAAAATTACTCTTTTACCATTTAAATACTTGATTCTCAAATATCACAGAAATTTCTCTTTTTGCATAAAATTAAATTTACCAAAAATTACTCTTTTTCTCTTAATCCATTAATTAAGCATAATTATAAAAAAATTATTTCTCATGAATATGATAAAAATCATTCTTTTTACATTGGATGTCCAATCCTAGAATATGGTAGGAAGTCCTCTTTTAGCATTATGCATAAAAATAAGATATGTATTATTTTCTAAAATTTTTGCCATAGCTTTGCTGCTATTATTGATAATTTTTAAATTTTCTAAAAAAATAAGACATTGCAATAGAAGATCTATTCTTAAACTTAAATCTAAATTATGAAATTAAATCATAAATTTAGCCATAATCATAAACTTAATTATGATTAATCTACTAGATTAAGCTATTTCTATTATTCCTCTTTTCCCAAAATGATCTCTCACATTTAGAATCAATTAAAGTAGTTTTTAAACTACTTATAATAATCTAAAAGAATTTACCATTATTTTGTTATCATAAAAGCATAAAAATACTATTTTCTTATCCTCTAGCTTAACAAGCTTAGAGTTTGGTTTTGAAATAAGAATTCATCAATGAGAAGCATTCTTTTGTTAAAGAATTAGCCATAGGAATGACTATTCTTTTGGGAGAGAAAGATATACATAAAAAGCATTCTAAATAAGCATAAAGATTAACTTTTTCTTAATTACTCATTAAAATTCTTAGGGAAAGCTTGATTTGAACTTAAAACAATTAATTAGAAACTTCTTAAGCATTTGAGAATATTAACAAAAACCATAAAATTCCTTCTTACCTCAAGGTTTAGCTTGCTTCTTTATCTAGAAGTGAAGCCCCCAACCAATCAATTAGTTTAGCAAATGGAGAAGAGAGCTCCAAGAGTTGTTGAAGAGAGAGAGAACTTAAGCTCCCAAGAGAGAGAAAAATTTAAGGGATAATAGAAAATATGATTATTTTAATATAATACTGGATGGTATAGCTCCAATATTTTTTTACAAAAGACTAAGTGTTCTTGAAATTATTCCCCTCTCTGAAACAGAAGAAAGATCTTGTTTTACCCTGTTTTGGCCTAGAGAGAGAAAATATCTAAAGAGAGATAATCCAAAATTTAGATATCTTTGGATATAAAAATCCTCCTAGTGTCTAAAATGGATTCCCCTGAAACAGAAGTGCAAAATGAACTTTCTAATGTGCATTAGGAATTAATTGAAAAATGGTATAACGGACCTTAGCCTAAGGGTTTACATTTTTCAGAAATTTTTGGATTATGGTCCAATTAAGGTTCCAATGGGCCAATTGGATTAATCCAAGGGTTGGGATGAGATAAATCTAAAGAATAAAAGAAAATACCAAAAAATGAGTAAATGCTCACATAAGATGAAGAGTTGATTGAGTAAAAGGTTTATTAGTTAAAAATTATGAGATATTACTACAAAAATGAGATATTTTGGAATAATGATGCATTTTTGACACCTTGGTAAGGAGAGGGGGACTCTTGAGGTAGGTGCCTTTTTCACATGTGTGGAAGGGTTTTTAATTTAAAAAAATTGTAATTTTTTATCTCTCCTCTCTCCTGGATCAAACCAAATCAAAAAGGGAGCCAAACTGGTCCAAATCGAGTCAAACTGAACCTATAAAATTCTAGAACCCAGTTGGACTTGGTTAGTGGCCTCCCTCACCTATAAATAGACCCTTAGGGGAGGTTCTTATACCTTTTCACCTCAAAAGCTGGAGAGAGGAATCCTACATCTATATAGGTTATGATGACCTTTTTTTATGAAACATTTTGGTTGCCACATTTTAGTATAGTCTATTATATTCATTAGATTTTTTGGTGACCACTATATAACTTATGGGGACTTTTGTATGTAAAGCATTTCGGGCACTAAATTTTTGTATAGCTTTTCAATGTGTTATTTTTATAATGTTCATTCATGATCCTAATTATTGTTTTGGTCATTTACTAATTTTCAACTTTTGAGAGAGAGAGAGAGAGAGAGAGAGAGAGAGAGAGAGAGAGAGAGAGAGAGAGAGATTATAGGAGATGATGAAATCTATGAGAGAGATTGGATCACCTGTTGAATTGAAGTGGATTTGTGCCTATGTCCAACCCATTGTCTTGGGATGAACCCAACAAGTTAGTAGTTTTGCTACATTAGAGTGAAGGCGCCACATATTTTTTTTTTTGCAACTTGGTGATGTAAGTCAAGTTACGATCATTGATGTTATGATACCCATCATTCGTGTCCCAAATATGAAGATGGTAGGGAGATGCATAGCCCAACATGAAAAGGGAAAATATTCACATTCCACTTCGTGGAGGAGCTCTGTTTGAGCATTTGAGTGAAATTGTGCCCAACCCCTCCTCATCGAAGATGGGTGAGGCTACTTGTTTAAAAAATAAAAAATTTTCCTTCATGCTTTGGGCTTCAAGCTGCCACCACAATGACCCATCTATTTAAGCTTTACTACACTAATGAATTACATCACTATATGCAATACATATGTAGGTATATCCTAGTAAAGAGATATATCAAAAGTTAATTTCTCTTATTATATGTACACCTCTCAAGATGTACATCCTATACATACATTTTAAAAAAGTGAGAGGTTTGTTCCTTTATTGCATGTCTTATGGTGTGAGAGCTTTGTTCCTTTATCGCATACTGTATGGTGTGAGAGGGGAGGGGGGTGGTGAGTCGAGTTTGAACTTGTGTCCGTAGGGGTAGGGTTCGGTGCTCTATCAGTGGACTATTGTTCCTGCCCTAGCACTCTACCATTGGGACTATTGTTGCCACCCCTACCTTATACTACTTTGGCAACATGATCGTTTATTAACCGCGACGATTGGCAT